>NC_132996.1:29618804-29919891 GCF_048564905.1 Vicugna pacos | reverse complement strand
ATGAAATTCTTAGCGGAGTCAAAGGAACATTGCAAACACTGAGCATCATTGATGATTATTGTATTTTCTATCACCTATAACTCTAACCAACCCTACATCCCAGCTTCTGAAGTTTCCATAAGAAGAGAGCCCTGGAGTGGGGACTCGGCTTGGGAAAAAGAAACCCTAAAGCTGAAGGTCAGGAGGAGTGAGTTATATTATTGGCACTCACACTCCTCACCTGCCAGAGGTTCCTTGGGACCCATTGATAAGGTGCCATGAGGACTCGGAGTGGAGGCAGATAAGCCCTGCTCAGCTAAGGGGGAAGAGGTGTTACTGAATCAAACTTGGGTACCCTGGCCCACGCACAGTAAGTCAATCTACTGGTGTCTACTGACACCTGGTGGTGGCATTGGAAATTGCAGCATTTAGTGTAAGGCACAGGACAAGGAATCTGGGGCAGCTAAAGAGCAAAAACCCTACCTCTCCTATGGGTTTCAAGAAAGCACTTTTAAAGGCAAGATGAGGAAGGGGAGTTGCAGGATTTGTGATCAGCTTGAGCACAATCCTCTGATAGAGCAATGTCACAGGGATTAACATTATCAATCCTCGGCCTCCTGTAGGTCTGGGGCTATGTGCTCATAGTCATTCAGTGGTTAACTTCCTCCATTTGATAGGGATTTTAGTATCTGCAAAATGACTCAGGAAATGTGCATCAGATACTGTTATCTGTGTATTTCAGGGAGAAGCTAAAGATTCTGTGACCACCATACAATTGATCTACTGTTTAAATTGGTACCAGTTCTCCTGGCCCAACTGCTACTTTGGTCACTACATGTTCATATCCTTTTGATGCAGGAAAAACTGATGTGGGGCGTGAGAAGGGCCGTGTCACAGGCTCCGGCTGAGCCCGTGGGACGTGCCCCGCCAAGTGTGGGTCCTTGGCTTCGCGCAGGAAAGAGTGAGCCACAGTTGAGTACAGGTAGATTTATTCAGAGAGATTCATTGAAAGGCAAGAGAAAGGCCACAAGGTGTGGGGGTTGGGTGCTCAGATTAAAAGTAGGTACACATTCCATTGACAGAGTGTCGGCCGCTCCGAAGAGGGAGAGAGAGGGGGCTGTGGCCGCAAGGCACTGAGGCACCCAGTTACCAGTTTCTATGGGCTCAGTGGCTTCATATGCTAATAAGTGGAAGGACCAGTCTAACTAGTCTGGGGAAGGGGCTGGGATTCCCAGAAAGTTAGCCATTTCCCTCTTTGACCTTTTGTGGCTAGCCTTTTAGGACTGCCATGGTGCCTGTGGGCATGTTAGTCACCATGTTAATATATTACAGTGGCATATAATGAAGCCGAAGATCTGCTAGAAGTCAGATCTACCACCATCTTGAGCCTCAAGGCCTCCTGGGGGTTGAATCTTTCACCATTTTGATGTTAATTGCTGTAGCATTCCTTGAATGGCTGTGCCCTGCCCCCTTCCTGTCTCACTTTCAATCATTAATTCTTGAGCCAGGCCTTTGTGACTCCGGGGAGGCCTGGGAGACTACGGCTTTTCCAGAAACAAGAGCAGGCAGAGGACATGGGAAGGAGTGTGCCCCAGGAAGTTCCCGTAGTGTCCTGCTGGGTTACAATTGTGTTGCCTTGGCCTTTGCAGACAAGTCTGAAACACCCATGGGAATATAGCAAGAGGTGTCCACTGGGACCCCACTGCAAGGAGCCTGTTCCCAACAGGGTTTAGCTGGGAGATATTACGGCTTGCCACAAGCCCCTCCACTGCTCAGAGCCTGAGAGGCAGCTTCTGCGCAACGCGATGTGTGTGGGGTCTGCTACAGCCTTGCCTAGCTTGGGGGAAACACAGCCCCATCGTCCTGGAGCACCTGGGTCAGGCTGGGGCACCTCCTTGTAGCTGTTCCTCTGTCTTCTTATTTGTCTTCTCTTCCTTCTCCCTCTCCAGGTTCAATGTTCCAGCCACTGTCTTTTTAAAATCCCTTCTTGGATCTGCATTCCCTTTCCCTTCCCATTTTTATATTGTTTCTTCTATATTCTTTATCTCTTTTTCTCTGTCTCTTTCCCACTCTCTGCCTTTCCTGCTGCCCTTTGATCTTTCTCCCTCTGACTTTTCACTTCTCTCTCCATCCTTTGCTCCCACTTTTTGCTTGGCATGAACATGGAGAAAAATTATTAAGGAATAGAAAAGAACACTCAGCTGAACTCAAGCATCATCTCTAATGAGGACAGGAAAGAGGTACTAATGTTACGGAAACGACCGGCCAGTCAAGAAACAAGCACCACTCGGAGGGTTGGAGTACTCAGATGTATTACGCCGGCGGGCTCAGAGGGGCTTCTGCTCCGAAGCTCTGAGCACCTCCAAGACGTGCACATGAGGTCTTATAGGGTAAAGTACAAGCTTGGGGTATTCGGCCAATAGGCATGGAACACTTTAGCAGCATCATCATCACAAAAGTGGAGGCGGGGAGGCAGCAAACCAACATTCCAAAGCTAGATATGTATCTTTGAAAACCCAGCTTGCTAGCAAAAAACATGAACAGCAAACCAACACTAATTAACCTAGATTTACAAGTTAGTCTAGCAGAACTCAGATCAGTATTCCAATACTTAGATTTGTGAGTTATCTTGTTAGACCAGCACAGCTTTTCCTTCACACTAAAAGTGGCCGGATTCTGTGGCAGCCGGCTTTTAGTTAAGACAATTTTAGACTTCCTTATAGTGGAATATGTGACATGATGAAATGAAACTCAAGGGTGGGGTGCTCAAGAAGTTGGGGGGGCATTGTCTCCTTAAGACAGTCTCCTCTAAAACCCTCAGTGTCAGTTCCTTTGTGCAGTACTAATCAGAGCTCATTACGTTGGACGGGTTTCCCAGGGCTTATCCGATTCCTCCTTTCTGCCTCTTCAAACCCAGTGCCCTTACTCAGCATCTCCATCCTTCAACAGTAGTTCGCGGAATCTGTTGTCCAAAACACGTATCCCTCTGGTAGAGAATTTCTCTCTGATTTCCCATCTGATTGTTCATTGATATAAACTGAAAATTTTCTGGCAGAAAAACATTTTCCCCCCAAGGAACACATAAAATAATAAAGTACTCAGTAGTGGGTAATTAAACTGAAACATTAGGAATGATTCATGAAAGGCAGAAGGGATCTAACAAATTCCAAAACTAGTAGGCAAAGCCACTCAGCCCAGGCTCTGGGAGGGTCTTGGATGCGCCACAGAAATACTGAGCAATATTCCTAAACGTAGCTCCTTCCTCGGATGGTTGTTTCTGAAACTCCGCAGTGCAAGAGACCAAAGGGAAAGATGTAAAATGCATTGATGACTCTTATCAGCCTTTCTCACAACCTCATTTGGTCTGATGTAAAGGTAACATTTCTCATCATCTACTCTTGTTGAGTTTGAAAGTCTGTGAGAAGGAAAACAATGGTCTGTTATGGAAATTAAAGAATGCTGCTTTTTTAACCACTCATAGGAAAAATAAGGTAATGAATAGAATGTCTTCAATGTTACAGTTTTCCTTTCTCAAGTTTTCTTAAGCTTTTGCTTGTCTGCACCATAATTTATCAGCTGCCCTCTGCTTCCATGCCCGAGTGATTGCCTTTAATGCCTGCTTGGCCCAAATGTTTTTCATCCACCTCTTTGCTTGGACAGGGTCTGGCATCCTTCTGGCTATGAGCTTCGATCGCTACGTGGCCATCTGCAACCCACTGCGCTATGCCTCCGTGCTCACTAACGCCCGCGTCGGGGCGATGGGCCTGAGTGCTGTCCTCCGAAGCTTTGCTCTCATCCTGGTCTTACCGCTGCTGCTGCAGACTGCCCTTCTGTCGCCCCCAGAACATTCTCTCCCACGCCTACTGTCTTCATGCAGATATGATTAGGCTGGTATGCTCTGATGTCTCCCTTAATAGCCACTATGGGTTGTCCATTGTGCTAGTCACCTTCGGCCTGGACTCTGCACTCAGTTTCATCTCCTATGTGTTCATCTTTCGATGAGTGCTAGCCATCGCCTCCCGAGGGGAGTGCCTCAAGACACTCAATGTGTGTGTGTCCCATATTCTAGCTGTGCTCATCTTCCATGTGCCTATGGTGAGTGTGTCCCTTGTGCATCGCTTTGGAGCTGGCCTGCCCCATGCTGTCCATATCCTCATGTCTATAATCTACCTCTTTGTGCCTCCCATGCTCAACCCTATTATCTATTCCATTAAGACAAAGGAGATTTGCCGCAGATTTCTCAAGATGCTCTGCAGGGTTATGTCCTGACTCTTTGGTAGATCTGGCAGCCCTGGAAGATTTGTGTTGGAGGAAGAACCATCCGGACACCAGAGGAGGAAAGGATCACTGGGTGTCAGTGTTACGCTTTTTGTGAAAGGATCATTTAGTCTAGTATATGGGCCAGCACCTGCCAGGACCATCCTGGGTTTCATCCAAAAATCAACCATGTCAATGTTCTCTAGAGACAGAAAAATTATCTCTTTTCAAGAGTAACCAAGAGAATAAATCAATAAAAAATGTTAAAAAAAAAAAAAAAAGAGTAACCGAGAGAATGACAAATATTACTACAGGGTTAGGAGGTTTTTCCAAGAGGACCAGGGAACAAACTTCAAGACACTTGGTAACAAGGCTGGGGCTTCTGGTTACGGGCTTGCACAATTCTGAAAAAGACAGCGGCACAGATGGAGTAATTACAGGCTGGGAATCACAGCATTATCACATGCAAGTTTAGCTTGGGTGATCGGTTTTGGAGGCAGTGAGGATCCAAAGCCCTTCTTACCTTGCTGCTTGAAAAGTTGAGTTTTAGAGTCTGATAACTGTAATGCTTAATTTAATGGGTCAACTTGACTGAGCCTCAAGGCATCTGGATATTTGGCTAAACGCTATTTCTGGGTATGTCTGTGAGGGTAGTTCCGGATGAGACTAACATTTGAATGGATAAACTGAGTAAGGCATACTGTCCTCCCCGGTGTGAGTGGGCTTCATCCAATCCACTGAATTGCTGAATAGAATAAAAAGCTGAGTGCCTAAGAAAGAAATCTCTGTCTGATCATCTTAGAGCTGGATATGAGAACTCTCCTGCCTTTGGAGACCCTCCAGATTGGGACTGCAGCTTTCACCGCTGGCTCTCCTGGTTTTCGGGGCTTCAGACTCGGACAGTAACTGTACCATTGGCTCTCCTGCGTCTGGACTCCTGAGTCTCCATAATTGTGACAGCCAGTTCTTTATAATAAATTTAAGAAATCTTTCTGTACACGTATTCTACTAGCTCTGTTTATCTCAAGAACACTGACTCATACAACAGCTACGATACTAAAGCAGTCAGAACTAGACTTCAGGATTCTTGGCACGTTCTTTTCACACAGGAGGCCCTGAAATATGTAGGCACTTGGACCTGCCAACCCCAGCTGAACTCAGCAGCCCTTGGTTTATACCTCTCCTGTGACCTCCCTTCACTCTTTCATGTCTATCTGCCCTCCCCTCGTGGAATCTGAGCTCCCTAAAGCCGCAACCTTGTCAAACACTTTGTCCATCCACCTCGGACGTGCTGTTCCTCCTCCGTTCAAAGCGTGGCTGATGATGAGAGCAATATGAAAGAATTAGTGAGAGCCTGGATGAGTAATCCATAGTAAGTGGTAACAGAAGGAAATCAGGAGTGAACAAATTAATAAATGAGCATTTGAACTAATGACTGATTTCCTTGAATCAGAATCTCGTATCAGGGAACATTTCTTCTCCCTCGGTGCCCATAACTCCTCTATAGAGAGAAATGCAAATTAGAGGTGGCATTTTTTCCCCTTTGTTCTTTTATTCTCCCAGCTTCATTGAGTTGTAAATGATATATAACTTTGTGTAAGTTTAAGGTGAACATGATGACTTGTTACGCACAGACACTGTGAAATGATTACTCCTATAAGGTTACTTACCCCATCCAAAGAGGTGACCCTTGAGTGAGTGGACTGAATTCAGTCTTAATTTCCTCAACTGTAACATGGGATCTCTGATTCAGCTATCTCATATGTTTATTTCGAAGAGTAAATAAATTGTTCTGAAAATTATATGATAATATGCTTTGCTTATTTACTCAGTGCTTGTATTCAGCAGAATCAATGTAAAATCCAATGTTTAGCTTCAAAAGATCACGTGCATCAGCCATGGTCTAAAGAAATGTTTTGTCTAAGGTTTTCTTGAACCCCAAATAGAACTGTTCCACATCTGCTTTGTGTCCTCATTGTACTTGGAATGTACCTTAATCATATAAGTTGCTTTGGGCAGTTTGAATTCTCAACTAGACTCCAAGCAATTCATGGGCAGCAAGCCTGTCTTACTCATCTTTGTACCCTTCAGTCTCATTAACATAGCCAGACATCCTCAAAAAAATAGTTAGGACATGCTCAAAAACTACCAGACATACTCAAAAACATACACATCCATCCATCCATCAATACATACATATGTATATATAATGAATTTTTTTCTCTATTAGGAAAATAAGAGCTTATAATTTTTTTTTGCCTCCTGAATAAATTTATCTATAACTCAGTCACTATAAACAGGTTGTGCATGTGTATGCCCATGCCCCAGAGGTCCATAACTAACCAAGAGCTGGAAAGTGAGTACTTCTGAACACTGAAAGAAATTTCTAGCACTGTTTTGTGCAGTGATCTTTTATTTATGCACAGCTTAACTCAACATATTTGCATTAAACTGGTGTGACTTCTTCCCATTCCCAGTTACTCTCTCATCAAAATATCAACATGTCAACCTTAGATCATTACAGCAGCCTTTATTGATTTCCCTATGTTATTCAACCCTAACCCAATCCACTCTGCAAATTACAGAAATGCATTAAGGACAATTTCATTATATTATTTCCATTTCCATTACCATCAAGTCCAACCTTCTATATGGCCCAGAGGACCCTATGTGATATGACAACTCCCTTCTTTCAAACTTTATCTTGAGCCATTTCCCCTTTGTTCTTTTTGTTGCAACTTTAATGATCTTTCAGTCTCTTGAATATTCAAGGTTGATTCCTTCCATGTGGCCTTCACAAATGCTGTTACCCAAGTCTTGGAGGTTCTTCCCTTCATCTGGCTGGCTCCTTATCTACTATCTTCCAGCTTAAATTGCCCTGTGGAAGATTCCTAGCCTAATAAATGCTTATATTATATTCTCTATTGATCTTTTCTAGGACCTTGCAGAGTTGTGATTAAGTGAAATGGCATATTTGTTTGAGAATCTGCAAGAGGTTCAGAAAGACAGAAACAAATATTATAAGTCTTGGAGTGCAGAGAGATCATTCAGAAGAGGAGCAGTGAAGGGTCTTGTGTACACGCCACAGCTCAATCCTTGCAGAGGGAATGACTTGATAACAGAGAATAGACAAATACAAAATTGCTTAACTGAGTTCAGAAAATGGCCTTTTGAGAAGAAAAATTCTAATCTGTTTGAGATGTTTTGCATGTGGAACAGAATTTTTAAATGGCTTGTGCATATCTTAACATAGCTAATACATGAAGACAATGGATATTATATTCTTAATGGACAACCATGGGGAAATTGTGAATTCATTTTCATAGAACTGGTTACCTGACTTGTAAACTCCCCTGAATTCAGTAGTTCTCAACCAGGGGTGATTTTGTCCCTCAGGGGACATTTGGCAAAGTCTAGAAACATTTTTAGTTGTCAAAAATGGGGTAGAGCATCTATTAGGTTAAGACCAGAGATGCTGCTAAATATCTTACAATGCACAAGACATCACATTACAACAAAGAACTATCCCTCCCAAAAAGTTAACAGCACTGAGGCTGAGAAATCCTGCCCCAATTACAGACTCAAGGAGTTATGAATTCCAGGATGTAAATAGAGGTTCCTGAAGAGAACCACTGGAAAGAGTGAGGCCTCACCTCACACCCAAGAATGGGACAGGGAGTTACACGGCACTTTCCTTGAAGCAAAAGAGAGGATCCTCAAGAATTCCGCTCAGGAAACAAACGTCCCCTGAGGTTTGGGGAAAGCGAGGCATAGCAGAATGCCTCCTTACATGTGCCTGAAAATCTGGATAGAGCGATAAAAGCTCCCTTGCTGTTCTCATAGCAGGACTGAATGGGAGCCTAGTCCTGTTTTGCGGTAGGGCATTTGTTGCAACCATTTCCTGGGTGGGCTACATGTTACAGCGTGCTGTTGTCTGAGATCTCGGCCAGAAGAATGTATGGTTTTACAAAGGGGGCCTGGCTTGTGGATGGAATCAAAGGCAACCATATATTAGTTTAAACCAAGTGGAGAAGGAAAAGATGGGGAGAAAGCTCTTCATTCATCAAGGAAAGCACCCAATGAAAGAAAGAGTCAGCTCTAAACACTTAACATGCCTGGGACACATGACAGCAGCTAACTGAACCATAATCAACTATGAATCTTCCCCTTGCCCTTGTGGCTTCTCGGGGGAGGAGGAGCCAGAGAACATGCTTAGCAAGTGAAGGATGGGAGAAGACGAAAGGCTGTGCCTCTGAACCCTGGAAAGGGTGACTGTCCCAAGAGGCTGAGCAGTCTAATAGTCACCAGAGGATGTTTTATTTTCTGAATGTGACCAGAACCATAGGGAACTGAGTTCTCATCCAAGGGTAAGGAAAGAACTAATCCTTTCAGTACATTTAAAGGAGTAAGAAAAGTAAACTTATATTCTCATTATCCCTTATTTGTCATACTAGGTGAACAGATGACAAAATGCTGGGATTGCTTAGAAGGTAACGAGCTCCTCTCTTACATGCCTGCCCAGCGGCCACCAGATGGTGTCTTGCATTGGGTAGAGAAATGCTCTGGCAGGTTGCTGAGTTTTTTTTCAGCTAAGAGAATGTGCTTTATTCTCAGTAGTCATGGAAAACCTCAGGAGACTAGAGCCTTCCTGCTGTGTTTTCACACATGAAGTCAGCATCACTCTTTGCTCTCTCTCCAGGGGCTTAGAGTGAAACATAATAGTGGGAAGTGTGAACACACTGTTGCAAGCAGAGAGAAGGAAGTGTAGTTCTGCTGGTGTCTCTCATCTGTCTGTCTTCTGGTGAGTTCTGAAACCCAGTCGGGGTGAGCTAGCAGACTGTCCTGAAGCCTGTCTCAAGAAAGGGTTAAACTGGGGAAGGGGCAGGGTGAGGTGCAGAGGGAGAGACTGAGTGGTGGTTATCAGATAGAAGCATCTGAGCTGAGTGGGCAGAGCAGGTGGAAAGTTCCGTGGACTCGTGGTTCTTGCCATGGCACTATCTGATTGTGTGACTCTGGGTAATTCACTGTATTCTCTAGATTGCCCCCTTTCCAGAGTCAGCTTCCTTGGGATCCATGTTTCTCTGACTCACTAACATTGTTGCAAGTTCAGAGAGGAAAGCAGGACTCTGAGTACAAGAAAAGTTCAGAAATCCAGGAGCAAAGTGGTTACTACCAGTTTCACTACTCTAACAGCAGAGCCAGCTCACATGGTCTTACCTTATGAATTCTGAGAAACAATACATAAAAGTCACCCAGGAGATTATAAAAGTAGGAGAAATCAGCTAGTTATAAACTTTAGATGAACATGGATAGATAAGCATTTCTAGATTTTTTTATAATCCATGATGTAGATTAACAACTATGGCTTTTAGGGGGAGGTATAGCTCAGTAGTAGAGTGCGTGTTTGGCAAGCATGCGGTCCTGGGTTCAATCCCTAGTACCTCTATTTAATAAACAAACAAACAAACCTAATTACCCCTTCAAAAAAAAAAAAGCCCCCAATACTATGGCTCTTAGAAGACCCTTTCTATACACACTTCCAGTCCCATCTCTACCTTGTTTTTGTTGTCCTTAGCATCGCTGGCAAATCGTCACAGCTTTTCTTTGCTTGACCAAAAATTAACGAGGAAAATAAAAGAACATCAAAGCCATAAAGGATATTCTAAAATTTCCATAGAGATAGTTATAAAAAAGAAGACATTGAGGTGTAGAAAGAGAAACAGATTTGCTGAAGCTCACACAGCCAGGACATGCCAGAGCACGGTTAAATCACAGGACATTAGATTCCCAGGCCAGTACCTGTTCCCCTACACCATCCTGGTTCCTATAAGGCTTCAGTTAAAGAAAGGCTCTGGGTTGTGGGGTCAGAAGAAATTGAGTCCAGCATTGAATGCAGGTACTTTTTACATCATTTTCACCACATGAATCTGCCTTTAGCCACCCTCTCTCTTCAAGGATATCTGAGAAATCTCCATCCAGACACATACACCTCTATTTTCTTTATCCATGTCCTTTCCAGCATCTTTGTGATGCCTCTCAGACCTCAGTGGGGTCTTCATATCCTTTTTTAGAGAGTCTTATGTATCTTTATTTACATTGAGGTTTATCAGCTCCTTGATCTACTCTGGGAGGCAAGCTCTCCTCAGTGAGCCTTAGTTTCCACTTCTGTCGAGGATTTAAAAAGTAGATGGTTGTAAAGGTCCGTGCAGAGTGTTTGGCACATAGCACATGCTCCATAAGCACTGGTTTTCTCTCACTGCATTCTTTTCTTCACTTGCATCTAGACAACCGCCAAGTTTAGTGGCTGCCAGATATGATAAAGGATATGATCCTGGGACTGTCGGGCAGCCTTTTTGCCATGAATACTAAGGTGTAGATAGCCATACCCAGAATGCCTTTGGCTCTGCCCTTCACAGAATCCTGGTTTCACTGAAGCCTGTTTCCTTTTCCCTTTTCTTCCTATTTCCTTTACATTAGCTCAGTCCTCACCTGTTTCTGCTCCTTACCTTCCATGAAGCTGTGTAAGAAGGAATTGTAGTCAGGTGGGAAAAACAAGAGATGGAGAACTTTGGAGTCCTGGATCCCAAGGAATCACAGTTCTGAAGGGGAGACGTGCCTGCACAGACCGAACTGTAGGACCAGAAGGGGTGTAATCAGTCCAACTCAGACAAGTGGCCACTACCTTTTTACAAATCTGGAGAAGGTCTGAGTTCTATATTGATGGAGAAAGTCCAGGAGTCTTTCCCAGAGTGTTGATGTTGCATGACAAAGCATTGCAGCATCTCTGTGGCCTTCAGGTACCTAAGGTTCCCAGGGCCCCTTCCTCTGCCATTCCCATCAGGAAGGACTCTGAGATCATGCTCTGGCCTTGCTCTGACAGAGGTTAAAGAGGAAGGGAAAAGGATAACAGTGGTACATATTTCTGGGGTTCCCTCCCCACCACAGAGAAGGGTGCTTTATAAGCCTGAAACACATCTGCCAGGTGAAAAGCTTTTTGCCTTCTCAACCTCCGTCCATCATCAAGGAGTCAACATGGAAGAGTTTCAAAAATAGGAGAATGATAGGGGAACGAAAAACATCATCACTCTCAGAGGGAAGTAGCTGTGGGTTGGCCTCTAGAATTGGGTAAGTAATATAGACGTGCCACAGTAAGAAAAACTGAGTAAATGCAACACGTGAGGGTGGAAGGAGTGTCTGTGTGGGTGAGCGGGTTAGTAGCTGTGAGCAGGTAGGAGTCTATGAACATGCAGGTGGAAGTGTTTGCTTTGTGAGGACACAAACCTATGTGTGCACTTGAGTGTTATGCAGGTGTGAATGCGGCATATATGTCAGTGTGGACTGAGAGTACGAGCAGGACAGGACATGTGCGTGTTGAAGTGTACAAAAGTCAAGAGGGAGTGCCAAACACATAATTGTATAATAAAAGTAAGTTTGTGAGACAGAAAGAGATGTGGGTGAGTGCTTTTACAAAGCGTATGAATGGGATCCAGCATGAGGCTGTCGTGAAGGTACGTGACTGTGTCTGTGTGAATTGTGTATATTTTGAGAGTCCGTATGACGTGTACGGGTGTGAAAATCTCTATCTGGAACAATGCTCTCCCACAGGCTGAATGTTAGTGTACCTAGAGCAGATTTAAGGGAGAAATCATTTTTTTTTTCCAAAAACAGGGGTGGCTTGTGCCTTTGCACAATTAAATAAATTTTTTTTTTTTGTAGCAACTCTTCCAATGAAAGGCTGATGTCCAGAGGGGGTCAGTTCTCTCCAAGTCCCACTGCGCCTTCTGCATCCTGAGTGTACACACATGATCATTCAAACCAGCTCTGGGGAATACTTTCATTAATCACTGACACCACTGAATTAAATGACATTTTCAGGGGAAATTTTTAAATTTTCAATAGTTATTGATGGCTCAAACTCATAGTGTCCTTTTATAATAACTATCTATGAATTGTAATTAACTTACTTCCATTCAAACTCTAAGTGTCCTATAAAAACGATCTCTGATTTGTAGTTAACATATTTGCATTCAGTGATGCTTGTAAAGCAGTTAAAATTGTGGACAATATTGTTAAAGTTTTTTCTTGGTGACTAATTGATATGTTTAAGCATTTATCAATATCTTCCTTTTTCCATAAAACAGAGCCCAGGCCATAAAATATTCCAGAAAACAATAGCCCAGCCCATGCCTTGATGACCATAAAACACAAAGAAAAGAAGTTTGCTTGCAGTGTCCCCGAACCAGTGATTTCACGAGTGCATCAGCTCAAACTGTGTAGACACCTCCTGCTGTGTCTTTTACTCCCTGGTTCCCTCTCCTCCAGTAAGTGCAATTCTCACAAATCTCTCAGTCAGAAGGTCTGACCCTGAAAAGCTCTCTGGCTTTCTCTTGTCATGGGATTGTTCAACGTCACTCACCCTGCTTTCTTCCTCCTGACTGGCATTCCCGGTCTGGAGAGTTCTCAGATCTGGCTAGCCGGTCCCCTCTGTGTGATGTATGCCGTGGCTCTCGGGGGCAACGCAGTGATCCTGCAGGCGGTGCGAGTGGAGCCCAGCCTGCACGAGCCCATGTACTACTTCCTGTCCCTGCTGTCCTTCAGTGATGTGGCCATGTCCATGGCCACACTGCCTACCGTGCTCAGGACCTTCTGCCTCAATGCCCGCAACATTGATTTCCATGCCTGTCTCATCCAGATGTTTCTCATCCATTCCTTCTCCATGATGGAGTCAGGCATTCTGCTGGCCATGAGCTTTGACCGCTACGTGGCCATTTGTGACCCCTTGCGCTATGCGACTGTGCTCACCAACGAAGTCATTGCTGGAATGGGTTTAGTGGTGATTGCTCGGAGCTTCGTCATCCTCTTTCCTCTCCCCTTTCTCTTTAAGAGGCTGCCTACCTGCAGATCCAATGTCCTTTCCCACTCTTACTGCCTTCACCCGGACATAATAAAGCTGGCCTGTGCTGATATCACTATCAACAGCATCTATGGACTCTTTGTTCTCATATCCACCTTTGGCATGGACCTCTTATGTATCTTCCTCTCCTATGTGCTCATTCTGCGCTCGGTCATGGCCATCGCTTCTTGTGAAGAACGCCTCAAAGCTCTCAACACATGTGTGTCACATATCTTGGCTGTACTTGCGTTTTATGTGCCAATGATCGGGGTCTCCACAGTGCACCGCTTTGGGAAAAATGCCCCACGCTACATACATGTCCTCTTGTCCAATGTCTACCTCTTTGTACCTCCTGTGCTCAACCCTCTCATTTATAGCGTCAAGACCAAGGAGATCCGCCGAGCCATTGTCCGCATGTTTCATCGCATCAAAATGTGACTTCACATTTGGCTTATAATCTGTTGGTTACTGTAGCCATAGGCTGTCATCCATGGGGTCATCGTTGTCATCATCATCATCATCATCATATCATCATAAAGAATAACATGGACTTTTATACTGAAGGAAAATTAAAAGATCAGGAATGGAGCTGCAAAACTTATAGCACAAAACAAGTGATCAGTCCATTCAGGAAACAGTGGCATTTATAGAAAGATAACTTTTAGAGGAAATTGAGTGACTAGACAAAACCTTACAAAGGGGATTAATGTAAGCTAGGAATCATTTCCTATTATAATAAAAGTTACTAATATAATGCTAATTAATATATGGAGTCCTTAAAAGTTCCAGATTTTGTTTGAAATTATTTTTGCATGAATACACTTAACCTTTGTAACAATCTTACAAGGTACAGAGAGTTAAGTAAACTGTTCAGAGTAATACAGATAATCTGTGACCCAGAGGAGATTCAACACTAGTCTGTCTCCAGTATCTGTCCCCAACCACTACAAATCCTGCCTAACTGATATCACTATTAACATTACAGCTGCTGTTCTTGCTTCCACTACCATCATCGTTCTCAAAATTTAATGAGTTGTTTTAACTTCACAAAGTGAAATTTGATGTGCTGTCAGAATTTGCCGTAAGATGTATAAACAAGTATGACCCAGGAAAACTGATAGAGGCTGACATCTAGAAAAAATTCCAGGTTCCTCTCTGCCGCCCTTATCTGCCCACCACTCAAACACGTCCCAAGGAAAACAATATTTAATAGCCGAAACCATTCCTCCCTCTTCCCACTGGTAACCACTAGTTTGTTCTCTATATCTGTGAGTCTTTACGTTGTATTTGCTACTTTATTTTATTTTTCTGATTCCACATTTTCGTGATATCATACTGTATTTGCCATTGACTTCTTTCTCTAAGCATAATGAATTCTAGGTACATACATGCCATTGAAATTGGCAGAACATCATTCTTTTTATGGCTAAAAACTATTCCATTATATATATTATATATAAATATAGTATATTAATTAATATATACATATATATATATATCACACCTTCTTATCCATTCATCTGTTGATAGACACTGAGACTGCTTCTATATCTTGGCTATTGCAAATAATGCTGCTATGAACATTAAATGCATGATCTTTTCAAGTTAATGCTTTATTTTCTTTGGATATATACCCAGGAGTGGAATTGCTGGATCTTATGGTAGTGCTATTTTTAGTTTTTTGAAACCTGCATATTGTTTTCAACAGTAGCAAAACAAATTTACATTCCCACCAACATTGTACTAGGGTTCACTTTCCTCCACATCCTTGTTAACATTTGTTATTTCTGGTCTTTTTGATGGTAGCCGTTCTGGCAGGTGTAGGTGCGGGGAGCTGCCTCATGAAGTGAGAGTCTGGTAGACAGGAGTTAACAGTCCTGATTTACAAGACACAGCCCCTGCGGGGAGCTGCTTCATGGATTGAAGGTCTGGTATCCGGGAGTTAATAGCTCTGTTTAAGTTGCCTCCTTAGCGCAGTAGGCAGCGCGTCAGTCTCATAATAGCTCTGTTTACAAGACTCAGCTCTGGGAGGATTCCCTGTCCCGCCACCCCTACGTTCTTAAGATAAAGGATTAACAGATGTTTTCCCGGAAGGAGTTTCTGTGCTTTGTTCTTTGCCCAAGAAAAAGGGTAAAAACAGGACTCCTTAGATTGATGATTGTAAATGTCATTCCTTGAGATAAACATGAGTGTAATTGTAAAGAAATCTATGTAATCTTTCTGGTATTCAATGTTTCTTCCTTCTTGCATACTATAAAAAGTTGCAAAATAAACTGCGTTGGCGGTGTCTGCCCTTTGCTTTAGCAGGTGTAAGACTCGTCCCTCTCGACCCCATTCTGTGTCTGTGTGCTTTCTCTTCTTAGTCGTGTCGACCGCGTCTTCGGACCTGTTCGTTTTGCCGGCAGGCTCCGGCATGTAGGTGTTATCTCACTGTGGTTTTGATTTGCATTTCCCTGATGATTAGTCATGTTGAGCATCTTTTCATTTGCCTCTTGGCCACCTTTTGGGGATTTTAATTCTCTGCCACACAATGACGTAACGAAAGATGTCAGAAGCATGTGTTCTAGAATTTCTAGCTCCAAAAAGTCTGGAGTAAGCAGAATAGAGTTTTTCATGATTTATGCACTAGAAAATATTTTTTTAAAGCTTCTCTTATATAGATTTTTCTTGCATACTCTTTCCTTGATACAAGGGAGGTAGGATATATTAGAAAATCCCTTGACCTCATTTTAGTGCTTACGAGTAAGTCGAGCATATGTCTGTATTACACTAAAGAGGACACCCTATGGAGATTAATCTACTCACACAGAACCTGGGCTAGAGACCTCATAGCAGCATTGCATACAGTTATTAGATTTTTTTTTTCTAGTACAAGTCTTTATTGGTGAAGTGTTAGGAAACAGAAAAAGGGAACTATTTCTTAATGGAGATAATATATTTAAAATCCAGGTTTAAAAAATATCCAGAAGCACATTAAGAGACTCAGAAGTGCCCTTGTTCACTAAATTAATTACTTTAGGGGCAGGATTGAATAACATAACTTAGCAAGATATCAAACACAAAACAGTTGGGATATTTAGCGGTCCAGAGGCAGACTCTGGTCTTCAGTCAATGTAAATAATGACTTTTCTGATTCATACAAGAAGTTATTTATTTCAACATCAAATAGTAATAATAATAATAATAACAATAATAATAATAGTAATCCATAATGCCTTGAGAGTTATTTTAAAAGATTCTGCAGATGCAGAGACAAGGCTTGGAAAAACTGCTATACATGAAAAGGAGGTGAACACTCATTGATTCCCACCCCAGGGAGCAGGAGGAAGATGTCCTTTTCATCACAGGCCTAACTTTAATACCAGAGAGGACAAGGAGCAGGGAGTGGGAGCCTCCTTGAAGAGCCTCGCCCCCTCCCCACTCTTTTCTCTTTGTTCTCCATCATCAGTTAGAAATGCTGCCTGTGTGCAGAGGATAAGGGAAAAAGCATTTTTAGGTTTCATCTCCTCCTATGAGGCTGGTGCCTTAAAAATAGATTCACAACCTCAGCCTCCGTCCTAAGAAGGCCAATGATATGTAGAAATTCTCTTTCACCTCTTTTTATTTAACAAGGTTTCCTTTGAACTCAGCATTTTTTCCTCTTAAAGTGGTAAAATACCTGGATTTTGGCATAGTGAAAATAAAAAATAAACTCTTATACTCCTTTTTGGGAGGGGGGGCACTAGGTCTGCCCCTAATCAAGAAAGTGAAATACTGAACATGATTCAGATAGGCTGGTGAGAGGCTATTTTCAAATCTGTGGAAAAAAAATCTCTGAGTAATAAAGGTCATTCCTTACAAGCTAAACAATGAAAGCAATAGTGTATTCAACAGTGGATTGAGTGATACAGTCGTGTGCAAATACAAAAACAGAAACAGAAACAAAAAGGTCATTCTTTTGTCTGATCTTGTTGTGGGTGCATATGTCTTCCTCCCAGGCTGGTGCCAGGTGGTCAATGGAGACAGAAGACAGAGAAGGAACTAGAACAAGAGTTATGGGAGGATAGGATCCCTGAACTCAGGGCCTCACAGAGTCTCATAGAAAAGTTTACACGGCTAAATGTCATATAGAACCAAACAAAATCCACATTGCATGGACATGTGTGGAATTAATTTCCACGTGGGCCCAGGAAGTGGGAGAACCTTACAAAGGAGAGGGTGGTAAAGAGGGTGATGGATGGGCCCCTGGACACGGCTCACCATCTGCGCACTTCCTCAGTTCCACAAAGAGGTCCAGCCTGAGCTCATCGAAGCCGTCTCCAGGCCTGATCTGCTCTGCTAGGACAAGGTGACTTTGCTGCGCGGTAACAATTCAGTGAGATGAGAGTGCTCTTCCCGCAGACACTGTTTTACCAGGTGGTAAGTAGGAGCCAAGGTAAGGAGAGTCCGTTTCCCTAGGCAGGATCATCTCGAAGGGCATTTCCTCATCAGGAGACTATCCAATACTCCAGTATCAACTGGATACATTTTCTAAATGGGCCGATGCAGTGTGGGCTCAGGACTCTATTGTTCCGTCTCATTTTCTGATAGGAAGGGATCCAGTTGATTGTACATTTAAGCACAAGGAATCCAGACAGCTCAGTGGGCTGTGTGCTTCTAAATGCTTTTAAGTCTCATAGAATCAGCAAACAGCTTGTGGAGTCAGAATTGCTTTGTGAATTATCATCTTCCTGACCTCAAATCGTCAGGAGTCACTGCCAGGGAATTACCCTCTGCAGGGGAGGAGGAGGACTGCTCAGCAAGCCGAAACTCCACAGGAATGTCAGAAAGTGAGATTTGGTTTCATGGATTTCCTGTACTACAATTAAGTATATGTGGTTTGTCTTCATACTTATACTGTTAAGTGTTGATTTTCTTTTTCTTTTCTTCTCTCACCCATTGAAAACTTGTAGATCAAATATTTATAAGAAAATAAGTAACATAGATGTATTATCCATTAAGTGATTAATTAATTTGTTTGTTTTGAACATGAATAGCTCAGAAGTCAAATGACACCCCCTAAACATTTGCTGTTTCATTGAAATCTGCATAAGCTTCCAACATCTTCAAATGGAAAGGGTAACCCCAGCCAAAACTTTCTATGCATTTCCGGAGTCGTGTATCAATCACCAAAAGCATTGGTGTGTGGCAGAGTCTATTAAAAGTTTAGATGACAAACAGATCTCAACTAATAGAATTGCAGAAAACAGAGCTGTTTATTGGGCAAACTTGATCTTCCATCATTTTCTGTCTGTCATGTTGATCAGGAAAATTTTGCCCTAAAATGTTTCTCAACTTCCATTCCTCCTAGCAGAGATATTTAGCCACTGTCCTTTACTCAATCCTTGGCCTAAAAAAGTGCAGTGATTTTGGGGTGAAATGAATATAATTCTGGTGACAATCTGTTTTTCTTTGCTTATAAGGCACATAGTAGTTCATTCACTTATTTATTCACTCAGCATTATTTATTGAAACCCACAATGTGGCAAGCATGGTGTTAGGTTGGAGGGCTCAGTGATTACAGAATTTTGTCACTAGGGTTTCTGAGAGAAACCTACCTGGAGAGAGACAGAAGACGGATGTCAAGTCTCCTGGGATGTTTACTAACTGCACATTCCTTTTAAATACCTCCTCACAGAGCTGTACCGCATTTGACTGGCTACAGTGTGATGGCGGGTGTTAGTGGTGGAAATGTGGCCGGTGTTCTTGCGAACTGTGCCCAGGCGATGTATCTAAGGGAAATATCCCATATTATAAGCTTCCTGGGTGACAATCTGTATGTTTACAACGAAAGACAGATATAGGTAACAATGGTTTAGAGTCAGGTTTAATTAATTATTAGTCTCGACACTCAAGTCTATAGTCTTGATTGAGACAAATACTTTTGTAAATGTTAAACAGCTTAGAATTGATAGAGGCCAAATGACTTTTTTTTTATATTTGACATGACATTGTGAAAACAAGGTCTACTGTGGAAGTTAACTCAAAAATCTAAGAATAAAGAATTTAATATACAAATCTTGACTAAATGTAGAAGATGCAAGTAAAATAAATCTGAAACTCAAAGAAATGTCTGCTAAACAGATATATTAAAAATGATTTAACTGGCTTATAGACAGCAGATTGGTATGTCAATGATTCAGCTAGGTATGGAGTATATAATTCAACAGGAAATACTACTCAACATTTGGAAACCCAATAACTACAAGAACATTTTTACAAATAATATAGAAAAATAGATTTTGGTTATTATGGGAAAAGAGCATTGTAAGACACAACTCAGGTATCAACCGGACAATTGGTCATTATTTTTAAAACTATCCTGTTATGTTTTCGTCATACTCCTTAAAGAAGCCTTTTAACATTTAGTTCATACAAAAATATTATAAATACCTTTATTATTTATAATTTACTTACATGTCAGTACCCTGTTTAAATACTTACTTTAACAGTTTGAGCAAATACAACTTCTCTCAGACAAGAGGAGCCCTTTTTCGGAACCCTCCTACACTGCCAGTGGGAATGCAGTTTGGTGCAGCCACCGTGGAAAACAGTGTGGAGATTCCTCAAAAGACTAGAAATAGACTTACCATATGACACAGCAATCCCACCCCTGGGCATATATCCAGAAGGAACCCTACTTCAAAATGACACCTGCACCCCAACATTCATAGCAGCACTATTTACAATAGCCACGACATGGAGACAGCCTAAATGTCCATCAACAGATGACTGGATAAAGAAGATGTGGTATATTTATATAATGGAATACTATTCAGCCATAAAAACAACAACATAACATCATTTACAGCAACTTGGATGTTCCTGGAGAATGTCATTCTAAGTGAAGTAAGCCAGAAACAGGAAGAAAAATACTGTATGAGATATGTGGAATCTAAAAAAATTGAGAAAATAAATACGAAACAGAAACAGACTCATAGACATAGAATACAAACTTGTGGTTGCCAAGGGGGAGATGAGTGGGAAGGGATAGACTGGGAGTTCAAAGTTTGTAGATACTGACAAGCATATGTAGAATAGATAAACAAGATTATACTGTATAGCACAGGGAAATATATACAGGATCTTGTGGTAGCTCACAGCAAAAAAAATGTGGCAATGAATATATGTATGTTCATGTATAACTGAAAAATTGTGCTCTGCACTGGAATTTGACACAACATTGTAAAATGACTGTAACTCAATAAAACAATGTTTTTTAAAAAAAAGGGAGCCTTTTTTCTCACAAGTCTCTTAATTAGGAAATTGATCAATATTTATTAGGTAGCAGTAAAACTCATACATATACATACATACATCTATAAGAATTTATAATGGATTTTTTTTTCTGTTAAGAAAATAAAAGCTTTAGGGGGAGGATATAACTCAGCAGTAGAGGGTATGCCTAGCATTTACAAGGTCCTGGGTTCAATCCCTAGTACCTCCACTGAAAAATGAATAAACAAGTAATTAAGTAAACCTAATTATGCCCACCACCAAAAATAAAAATGAAAAAAAAAATTACGTGATGTTAAAAAAAAATGTTTAAATTTTCTGCCTCCTCAACAAATTTCTCTCTAATCTCTAGTCACTAAAAATAGGTTATGTGTCTGTGCATGTGTCCCAGTGGTCCTCTTCCAACCAAGAGCTGGAAAGTGAGTCCTTCTGTAACAAAGAAAGAAATGTGTTGAGATCCCTTCTTTGTTGAGAACTTAGCTCTGCATATGAGTATTCAACCGCTGAGACGCAGGCAATAAAGCACCTTCTAGTGTCACAAGTTCTTTGTTATCAAGAATCAGGCCCAACCCACCTCCACATCCCCTCTGCTTAACCCAGAGCTAGACCTGGAGTAGTCACTCCACGCACGTGTGTTAAATCAATAAAGAAGGGGTCACTGCACAAAAGGCTGATAGAAATACATTCCCTGTTACGTGGTACTCACTCTTCCCATCCTCATGCCTTCTTCTGTGATTCCTCAGTTCTTTAGTTGAGATGAGGAAGTGTTTCTTAGAAGGAAACCTAAAAACTACTGAACACACACTCAACAGTGTGGTTTTTAATATTCAGGTCTGGATACTGAAGCATCTGATTAGGATATAATCAAAAATAATTTTTTTTTCTTTTAAAAGGAAACTCTCCATTGTAAACATGGGAATCCCAGGGTGATGGGTTAATCTTAGTTCTTGATTTCTTTTTTCTTTCACTTTTTTTGCTCTAAACTGTATACAGAGTTAGCTATATCCATATATAAACAAGGATGGTTTTCCAGAATAACTGGAAGGAGGATTCTCTGGACTGAGAAGGGATAACAGAGTAGCTTTCCAGCTTCACTGGCTCTAAGACCCCCTCTTCTGCTATGGGAACAGCTCAAAGTAGCACTTTTTCTTTGAGGCCACTTCTGTGAGTCAGAGCTAAGTCTCTTTCTAGAAGATGTCTGACTCCCTCTGTTATAGCAATAAAGTTCATTTGTGCAATATTTTCTCTCAGTCCATAGGTTGTCTTTTTGTTTTGTTTATGGTTTGCTTTGCTGTGCAAAAGCTTATAAGTTTAATTAGGTCCCATTTGTTAATTTTTGCTTTTATTTCTATTGCCTGCTAGACTGCTCTAAAAGAACATTGTTAAGATTTATGTCAGAAAATGTTTTGCCTGTGTTTTCTTCTGGGAGGTTGATAAGTGTCTGCCTTGTGGTGTTGGGAATACTGGACAGCTGCATGTAAATCAATTAAGTTAGAACACACCCTCACACCATACACAAAAATTAACTCAAAATGGCTTAAAGACTTAAACATACTAGGTTTTTTGGATATAGATTAATTAATTTATTAATTATCCGACAAAACCTGATGAATACATTTTATGATGTCTCAAATCAGTACTGAATTTTTCAGTAGGCAGACTAAACATACATACTAACATATATACTAAAGTCACAAAGAAATAAAATGCAAAACTGTGTATAGTACATTCAGATAACTTTTTTAAATGTCAAACTGTCAATGTCTTCCTCATGAGAAAATTAGAAATGTGTTGAACTTTACAGCAGTTGTTTCAGGGTTTCATTCTTTTAATTGTCTTTAAATTAATACAGAGGAACATCAAAGTGTTATTTAATATCCATAGAATCCTTATCACCTATATTTTTGTCTTCTTTTTACAAATGAAATATCTGAGATTCAGGGAGTTTACGACACTCACTGAGATGGAAAAGTTATTAGAGAAACCAAGATTCCAATCTGGGTGAAAAATCATAATTATAAACATATATACTACACATGCATGCATGCACACAAGCACAGTCACCATTTGGAAGAGGAGATTAAAGCAAAGTGACTCAGTTATACATATACATACATATATTTTTTCAGATTCTTTTCCATTACAGTGTATTACAAGAAATTGAATATACTTCCCTGGGTTATAAGTAGGTCCTTGTTGTTTATCTATTTTATGTACAGTAATGTGTGTCTATTAATCCCAAATCCTAATTTTTATCCTTCCTTCCCCTTTCCCCTTTGGTAACATAGTTTGTTTTCTATGTCTGTGAGTTTATTCTTGGTTTGCAATTAAAATTTGTATCTTTTTTTAGATTCCACATATAAGTGATATCACATGATATTTGTGTTTCTCTGTTTGACTTACTTCACTTAATATGATAATCTCTAGGCCATTTAAAAATATATATATATTTAAAGCACCCAGCACAACATTTAGCAAATGGTAAACATACAACTATTTTTACCGTAACTATATCATTAGCATAACACCACCAGCCTTCTTTCCATAAGTTTCTGCAAAATGGATAACAATGGTATTTGGTGCATCCCATATTAAAGAAGATATAATATGCACACACCTATTCAAACTATGCTTTTTTATCAATATATCTGGATACATATGAGCCCCACAGTACTGTCCTGCAGAATGGCCCACGCTTGGATCATTTCCTCATTTTTTTTTTTAAACAAAGCTGTTCCCAGTCTGTACACTGTTTTCATTCCTGTATAGAATCTTTGTAAAGTATTTGATTCACTTTTCTACATTAATTAATTCAAACCAACGTGTGCTAGAGATAACCATGGCTCTAAAGGCCGTGTTAGATGCCCCTTTTCTGGGCTATCACCAACAGTAACCATGGCACCGTATCTCCCCAGATTGCAGCTGTTCCCTGCCCCAGTACTAACATTTATGTTTACTTACTGAGTGTTTTATGTGTTGATCAACTTCATTAATTCATTTAAACCTTAGAACAGCCTTATGAAGCAGATATTCTTATTAGCTATCTTTTTTCACATAAGGAAACTGAGGCACAGCAAGTTAAATAACTTTTCCAAAGTCACAAAAAGTATCAGTAGCAGAACTGGTGTTGGAATCTAGGTACTCTTTTTCCTATTGTTACCGAGTATATTTGATTTACAATGTTGCAGCAGTTTCAGGTGTACAGCAAAGTGATTCAGTTATACATATACATACATATATTTATCCTTTTTCAAATTCTTTTCTAAGTTATTATAAGATATTGAATAAAGTTCCCTGTGCTATACAATAGGTCCTTGTTGTTTACCTACTATATAAATAGTAGTCTGTGCATGTTAATCCCAAACTCCTAATTGATCCCTTCACCTCTACCCCTTTTCCCTTTGGCAATCATACTCTGTTTTCTATGTCTGTGTGTCTATTTCCAGTTTGTAAAGAAGTTCATTTGTGTCATGAATCTAGGTTCTCTTAACCATCATACTCTACGGTCACACTGAATTCAGAGGGTACGTGCTCCTCTGCTTTATTCTCCATGGACTCCTTCTGTGCCTGACGTGAGGCCTGGCACATCGTGGACGCTCAATAAAGAGCCACTGAATGGCCAGATGAGCCTCCTTTTCATTTGGTATCTTGCAGATCTCCAGGCCAGACTAAGTATCGTTTGTGTTAAGTATGTGTGGCTGTAGATGGCAATGCACATAAAAGGTAAGAATTGCAAGATACTCCAAAGCAGTGTCATCGACTCAAAGTCACACTAATTGGACTCAGGAGTGGGGCTTCCTGGATCCACCTCCCGCTCCTCCTCTCACTAGCTATGTGCTCCTAGACGATTAATCTTTTCTGTGTGTCTCAGTGTCTTCACCTAAAAAACAAGAATAATAATTTTACCTACATCGTAGGCTTGCCGATAAAATCTAATGAATTTTTAAGAGTAAAATAAATAATAAAATAAAATAAAATAAAATAAAATAAAATAAAATAAGCTTCGCACTTTGACTGTCTCCCAATAAGCTGTGAGGAAATGTTACCCTTAGTAGCACTCCGCTGCTGGGAGAGTGAGCATCAGAGGCTTTAAATGACGGTGTAGTTAGTCCAGTTGAATGAAGAGATCAGTGCGATTAGTCCTGACATCAGGCCTGCCAGGCATACATAGTCTGCCATTTTGTTTTAAACTAATGATCTCATATTATCCTTTCATGCTACAGAGTGAACATTCTGACTAGCATAGGCTTCTGCTGAATCGGGATGTAGGGGTGAAAGTTTGATGTGTTTCCAATATGCACCACGGGAGGTGAGTCTCTTGGGGCCTGGAATCAAGCCCCTGTGGGTAGTGACGTGGGCCCTCCACAGCCCGTGGTCACATCTGGAAGGGAGCGGCTCTCCTGGGACAAGAACCACTTATCCCCTGAGAGAAGCAGAGAGGAGCATTTAGAAAGCACCTGGTAGGGAGCCAGCAGGGGCGTCAACGCTCAGACTTCTCCCTTATGAGGCTCACCTCCTTGAACTGTCTGATTATTTTCATTCGACTGCCCCTCTCTCTCTCTCTCTCTCTTTCGTTTGATTAAAAAGCATAATGTATGTTTTATGGAAAAGCAGAAAATGAAGGTAAATAGATAATAATCTTCCCAATCTTTCCTAACCAGAAACAACTACTAATAAAATTTCCATTAATTCTTCCAAATATGTTTTCCATGCAAGTATATGCATGTTTAACAATAATATTACATCTTAGTGTTTTTACCAAGAAAAAAATTGAGACCATGCTACCAACACTTTTTATATAACGTTTTGTTTGAAATACTCCTCTACAGTGGTTTACACATTCTTCTAAGCTATCCTATGCCAGAAATCTGCTGTTGCAGCCACATCTCCTTTTTTAATTAGTGTAGGTTTTTTTTTTCAGTTTTTTTCTTTTCTTTTTTTAACATTTGAGAGATCTGCTTTATTCCTGTACCATTTCTCTCTTTTTTTAAAGAAATTTTCAGGACAGATAATCTAAACTGTACTAGAATTCTAAATTTATTTTTAAATCATTGTTCTGTGTTTCCCTAAATATTCAGAATGAAGCAAAATGAACTGGGAAAAAACAATACCTTCAATATTTGTTCCATCTTTTCACCAAGGCACATGATTTGTGTCCATTCATTCAAGTGTACATCTAAGTAAGTATGTGATAAGGAGTTAATCTCCAAAATATGAAGAAACTCCTACAGCAGCAAAAAACAAAAACAAAAACAAAAAACAACTGATGACTTCATTTCACTGTGGGCTAAGGAATTGAAGTTTCTCCAAAGAAGACATTCAAATGGCCAACAGGTATATGAAAAAAATGCTCAGTGTCACTAAATCATCCGGGAATTGCATATTGAAACCACAATGAGGTATTATCTCACATCTGTCAAAATGGCTATTTCCAAAAATACACAAAGGCTGGGAGGAGACTGAGAAATTCAGACCCTTGCACACTGCCAGTGAAAAAGTAAAATCATGCATTTTCTATGAAGTATGAAGATTCCACAAAGAATTAAAAGAGAGCTACCTTTGACATAATCTTGGGGAAAAGAATCATTTAGCCATTATGACAGCCTTCCCATGGTAATAAGTAACTTCCTCTGTGATGATTCACCTTAAAAAGAGATGATAGAAACATATTATAACAGAATGAGGGAAGGGACAAATTTTGAGGATGTACATCTTTGGCTTTAAAAAAAGGAAAATTTGACTTTATTTATTTATTTATTTATTTATTTTTGTAAATTATGACCTGGTGTACCTTGCCAAAACTCTTTGGTTTGGGCCTTAACTAGTGCCAGACTATCATCAAATATCTGGTGACAGAAATCCTAATAGGTTTGTGCCCAAAAGGAAATTTTAAAAGTCTTGTCAAAACAGGACTTAACACCTCAAATCTGTAAAGTAACAGTAAATATCCTCTGAATTTTGGCCTTTCAGTATGCCTCCTGATTAAAACTTGGATCCGACTAGCATTCTGCTAAGCTTTCGACGGATCTCTTTGGGTTTGATGGAATAGATAACAGGATTGAGCATCGGAGGCACAAAGAGATAAATAAGGGACATGAGTGTGTGCACATGGGTTGGGGCATGCTTCCCATAGCGAGCAGCCATGGACACACCAACCATGGGCACATAGAAGATGAGCACAGCACACGTGTGTGACACACACGTGTTGAGTGGCTTTACCCGTCCCTCCCAGGATGCAACAGCAAGTACAAAACGCAGTATGAACATGTAGGAGAGGAGAATGAGTACAGAGTCCACGCCAAAGGTAGAGATGACAATGAAAAGACCAAAAATATTATTGATGGTGATGTCACCACAGGGAAGACGGATCAGATCTGGATGCAGGCAGTAGGCATGGGACAGTACATTGGTCCTGCAGAAGGGCAACCTCTTCAGAAGGAAAGGCAGTGGGAAAACCATGCAGAAACTGCGGATGATGACAGACAAGCCCATGTGTACAACACGGGCATCAGTGAGCACTGTGGCATAGCGCAGCGGGTTGCAGATGGCCACATAGCGGTCAAAGCTCATAACCAGCAGGATCCCAGACTCCATAAAGGAGAAGAGGTGGATAAAGAACATTTGCGCCATGCAGGAATCAAAAGTGATCTTCCTTAAGTGGAAGCAAAATGTGGCTAGCACAGTGGGCAATGTGGAAAAAGACACGCCTAGATCATTAACTGACAGCAGGGACAGGAAGTAGTACATAGGCTGATGCAAGCTCTGCTCCTCCTTGATAATGAAGAGGATGAGGGCATTGCCCACAATGGAGACAGTGTAGAGGGCAGCAAGGAGCAGGAACATCCAGTGTTGGGAGGTCTCCAGCCCTGGGAGTCCTGTCAGGGTGAAAGTTGGCAACTCTGAGCTGTTGTGAGGGTTAGCTCCCATGCTGGGACTAATGTGCAGACTGTAGGACCACTATCCTGTAAAGACAAACATCCAGTTTATTCATGACCTAGACCTGATATTTGAAGACTCTCATCTACCATCCAGCCCCTCACTTTACACCATTAATCAATTCTGTTCACCAAATCACTCATTTTTGTCTCTTTTTGTCACCATCATTTCTAGACTTGTCTGAGATTTTTCAGTTTATCCAGCTGGTTAAACAGGTCTCATTGCCTTCCTTGACACCCTTACCTGTTTCCTCTGTGCTCTATCTCACATTCAAAGCTATGATCTTGTTATCAATCTGTGGGCATTTCTTTCTTCAAGACCTAAGACAAAATTCTCCTGATGACTGCTGCCTTGACTACTCTGCCTTCCTGAGCATTCCACTTTTTCATCAAGCCATAAACCTTTCCCCTTCCCGCTCTCTTTCTACTGAACATTTACTGCCTTATGATGACGCCCCCAGCTTTCTTATTCCTGTACAATCTTTCAGCTCTTCGATCTACTCATCCAGACTGAAGACAGATGCACAGAAAGATACCCATCCCTAGTGAAAGCCTTCTAGAGATTCATCAAGATGCACTCGACTGCCGTATTTCCACTCATCTTTTCATTCTTCTATCCATTTATCTTATGGCATTACTTTTCTTCGTGAACAACTTCATTTACTGAAAGTCTTCTCTTAATAATTTCTTTCAGATCTGAATAATACCTAGCTCCCTAAAGCCACTGGATTAATAAGCAGTTCGCAAAAGGAATATATATATATATGTGTGTGTGTGTGTATAACTGAATCACTAAGTTGTAATCAGAAATTAACACAACACTGTAAATCAACTATACTTCACTAAAAAAGAGAAAACCAGCCCCCCCAAAATATCATTTCTCTATACCATGGAATTGCCTCTCAGTGTTCTCCATCTCTCTGAACAATACTATCATTATGCCTAAGACTGAGACTCAAAATCCAAACATCATTTTGACTCTTTGCTTTACTATTACATTAAAAGGGGTAACAATCAATGAAAATGCTGACCCCTAAGTGCCTCTGCCAGCCTTTGTCCACTTCCTTCCACTCAGTCTCATGCTTCAGATCCAAGAAATCACATTCTTGTACCATAATATTGCCCTCCTAATAAATCTCACGTCTCTATTTCATTCTCTAATCTGGAGTAGGACTAATATTTTTAAAGGACTAATCTGAAAATGGCGCTGTTCTAATTAGAAACCTTGAATGCTCCCTTACTACCAGAGGGTCAAATCGAAGCCTGCTGGCCTAGAATTAAAAGCCCACTGTGGCCAGTACTAAATGGATATTTCTGGTCTCATTCTAAAAATTTCCAGACTTGTACCTCCAGATATCCAGATGGGTCTATTTGCTATTATCCAAGCATGAATTACAGCTCCCAGATCTCAGACTTGCCCAGAATGTGTGGGCTATATATTCAATCCATCTTTCGGGGCCCAGGATCGGTGATGCCATCCTCCATTCAAATTTGACTGGTCATTGCTAGAGGAGGTAACTTCTCTCCATGCCCCACCACTCCTACAGCTACAGGTTTACATCTTCTTTTGTGCCCCTTTCTCTGCCTGTTCTGCCTTATAGCTTTCTATCATGCAGTTCTAATAATTCCCACAGAATCACGAATCCCATCTTCCCTCCTGACTCACCAACTCCAAGAACTCAGCTCTGACTTTTATTAATTGTTTCAGCCCCTGCTTGCCTAGCGCAAGGCTGAGCACAGGAGGTGCACTCAGTAAGTCACTGATCCCTTCCGGTTTGGGGTTCTCTTCATTGTAAATTGGAGATGCTAAGGAACTTTGCTAATGGGGTTGCGAAGATCCAAAAGTGGACAGTTGCAAAACCTCTTAAGACCAAATACTATACTACTTGGAGTTCTAAAGGCTGCTTCAAACCCCCACCTCCAGCCTCTCAGCTGCCTTTTTAACTCCATCTGCATCAGGTCTCTTCTATCCTTTCTTTTCAGGATTCATTTTTTTTTTCTCCATTACATATTCATAGAATCTCTGTGTTTCCCTACCTGCAGGCTCCTCCTAAACATTTTTGTTTGCCTCTGTATGCGATAAGCAGACCTACTGGAGTCTTTTAGCACTGAATAGGATCTTGACAAATGGCTTCTAAAGCAGCCATTGTCTTTTTAAATATCCCGTCTCCTACCAGATTAACTCTGAAAAATGCACACAAAGGTATCTACATCTAAAGTGTAGCCTGAAGGGGTTTCCATGCTGAGAAAGTAATGCCTGAAGCAAAGACATGGCAGGATTTCAGAGAACAAGAGCAACAAATAGAAAATAAAGAATCGGGTAAGTTTTAAAGGTGAAAATAAGCAGAAAAAAACCCCAAAAAACTGACCCCAATTAGGGACAGTCTTTCCTTCTTCAGATTGTCACATTATAACACTCAGGATTTCTCAGCTGGGTCAGAGTGCTTTAGAGCCTGAGTCTGGAGTGTCTGACCCTCCAACTTACCTACCGGAGAGAGCTCTATGCACGGAAGGAAGGGCAGCAGTCGGGGCCCTGCATGCCCTGCCCATAGCCCCCCATTACCTCTGCCAACTCTGGCCTGAGCAATATAAGGCTGCATCCAGGGAGTCCCTTGAGCTTACGTCAGCTCAGGAGCTCATGGGCCGCTGGGAATAAGGGCGTCTACTGTGCCCCGCCCCTCTCTGACTTGGTGTTTCCTTGCTCATAGGGGTATGCAGGAGTAGAAATAATCAGAACGGGAAGGGGTCTGCAAGAACATTGTATATAGCCCCTCGTTTTGTAGGAAGGTCTTAGAGCCTAGGAAGGAGAAGAGACATCTCAATTTTATAGCTTGTTAAAGATCAACGGAGAATGTAATAGAAGCATTTATTTAGGTTAGGAGGTTAGGGGAATCCTCCATGGGGCAATTTAAGCTAGCAGATACTGGATAAGGATCCAGCCAAATGAAGGGAAGGGGAGTAAGGAGAAGCTTCCAAGACTTGGGGAGCAGCACTTGTGAAGGCCACATGGGAGGGGTCAACTTTGCATATTCACGGAACTGAAAAATCTTTGTGGTTGCAACAGAAAGAACAAATGGCTCAAGATAAAGTTAGAAAAAAAGGAAGTTGTCTTATTACTCAGGGTCCTCTGGGCCATCTGAAAGTTGGATTTGATTATATTGGAAATGGAAATAATACGATGAAATTTTACTTAAAATATTTCTGTAATTTGTAAAGTAAATAGGAAACGGGCTGAATAATGTAGGGAGATCAGTAAGGACACTAGCGTAATGATCTAAGGTTGACATATTGATATTCTGATTAGAGAGTCACTGGGAATGGGAAGAAGTCGATTAAACAGATGTTTAGGAGGTAACACTGAAAGGACATAATTATTTCTGCAAGTAGAGTTCACTCCGACACTTATTTGTTGAGCTCTCTTCTCTCTTCCCCTGTACATCTCTAATTTATCCTTCAAGACCCAATCTAAACTACTCTTCCTGATGTTTCCTATTTATAGCTGTCCAAATGTCTTTCCTGAGGCAGACTGACACAGGAAATGACTTGTTTAGTCTCTTGTCCTGATCACTGTGAGAGCAGAGAGGAGGCCTATCCTCTTCATTCTTCTACCTCAGACTCCCTTCTGTGTGGTTCTCTCTCAGTGATGAACTCCCACAAACCAAGACAATGACATACGTGCACAATGTTATTAATTAACAATGAGAAATAGAATTATTACATGGGCAAAAATTTTCTTCCCAACTTGAATAGCACATCCTACCTACCTGGTAAGAGACAACCATAGTTACATATGAGGTGAATAAAGAGAAAGAGGTAAAGGGCATAATCATAAAATTCAAAACTTTATGTCTTAAATTCTGATGGACAAGCATCTTTCCCCAAAACCCTAAAACATTAACCCTGTAGTCTCCGGTGCTTAGTGGGCCAGTCATGTCTTCTTATAACTGCTTGATGGATGCTGTCCTTCAAGTCTCTTTTTTCTTTGCTCTAATCTCCTCTTCCAAAGGGTGGCTGTGCTTGTGTGCATGCATGCATGTGTAGTATATGTTTATAATTATGATTTATCATCCAGATTGGAATCTTGGTTTCTCTAATAACTTTGGCAATGATCTTGGCAAGTGTCTTAAACTCCCTGAATCTCAGATATCTCATTTGTAAAAAGAAGACAGTAAATATAGCTGATAAGAATTCTGTGAACATTAAATAAGACTTTGGTGTTCCTCTATAGAAATTTAAAAGCAATTAAAAAATGAAACCCTAAAATAAAGGTTGTAAAGTCCAACACATTTCTACTCTTCTCATGAAGAAGATGTTGATGTTTTGATGTTTTTAAAAAATGTTATCTAAATGTACTAAACATAGGTTTTTTGTGTGTTTCTCTGTGGCTTTAATTCTGTATGTTCGGTCTGCCTACTGAAAACTCCAGTGCTGATTTGAGGCATTATAAAATGTATTCATCAGGTTTTCTCTGATGATTAAATAAGTTAATCCATATCAAAAAACCTAGCATGGTCACAGACACTTTGCAGGTGCTCAACAAAAATCAGCGTCACTTCTCTCCCATCCAAATCCCTGGTAATAAGAGATGGCGCTGACAGCGGAGATAGACCTTGGGGTGTGAATCAGGAATAATTATGCGCAAGTCTTGACTTTGTTAGCAACTTCATGATGGATGTCAGCAAGCCTCTTACGCCTTAAAGTCTTAATTTCCTCATTCCACAATTTGGGTGTGATACAAGATGGTCCAGAGACTCTCTTAATTTTAAGACCTTTGAATTAGTATCTTGGGACTCAGCCTGCCCACACAGCCCTCAGGATTCCCAGAGCCAATTGGCTATCCCATCTTCTCAAATTATTTCCTGACAAATGGAAAACTGGCAAGTCATTGGAGTTCTGGTTCATGATGGCTTACCATGTAGTATTGAGTTTCATGGTCAACTGGATCATTATGGGCATTTGTGCTCCAATTTTACAAATGAGGGATTTGGAATTTGAGCAAACTAAGTAATTTTCTTAAGGACACTGAGACAGGGAAGGTGATGGTTTTGAACCCAGATCTGGGCAAAGGGTGACAAACTATCCCAGTTTGCAGCTACAGAGGGTTTGTCCCCTGTGCAGGCCCTTCAGTGCTAAACTAGCACAGTTCCAGGCAGACCAAGATAGTCACCTACTTGCTGACTATAATTATTTAAGCTCTTAGTGGTTATGTTGTTTTGTTTCTTGAAATCTCTTTGGGTTGTGACATAATTCATAGAAAGATCTCTAACTTGGCAATCAGGTCTGGGATTCAGTATAGTTGTTTTCTGACTAATTGAATGGATTCTCTTAGTTCCTCTTCTATATAATGATGCACAACACAGTTATAACTCAAATCTCTGAAGCGTGTAAGGGGGAGAAGTGAAAGGACACAGAGGAGCCGTCCACTCAAGAGTTTTCACATTCCCTGCTGCCCCAGCCACCTCGCTAAGTCCTGAAACTTACTGGGCCCAGGGGATCCTTAAGATGAAGCTTTATAGCTCAAAGGAAGAGGCTGGCTGGGAGGTTGTGTGCAGAGTCCTCCATGTTTCTCCCTAAGAGACCCTTCACCTCTCCTCTCATCACTAGAGCTGCCCTGGGGAGGTAAGTTGGGGCTTCAGCTCTCCCTTCACAGAGGTCTATAGGAATCACATTTATAGCTTCAAAATCCTAAAGTGATTTAAGGTACACTTATGTGTCTGTGATCTAAGTTTAGAGATTTTCTCTTCATTCCACTTCTGCCCTCAGACCAATATTCCTCATCTGTAGCCCTCAGTGCCTGAGATCCCCCAGTTGTTGTTTGGTGCAGTTGCTTCTGTGTGTTTAACTTGTACTCTAGTATTCTCACTGCAGGGTGGATACACAGCCAAGATAAAAGGAGAGCTTTTGTTCGGGAAACTGAGAGTGGTAACGCAGAGGACCAGGGAACCTCAGCCCCTAAATGTTCCTCTTCATCAGTTACCATTTATTTAGTACATATCTTGCACAAGAGTCCTGAATATGAATTTTAAATGTTTTACTCTGTACTTTGCTATACAATAGCTGTAAAAATAAAGTATAAAGAAGTAAATTAAATTCATAGCTGGCAGGTGCTAAAGCTTAGATAAAAACAGTAATTAGATTTTAGGAGAATTATTTACATTACCTGAATTTATTTTACACTTCAAAATGTGGGTCATAATACATTCTCCCTAAGATAGTTTATTTATCCATTTAATCAATAAGAATGAGAAGCAGTAATCTCTGAATCCTAATCCTAATCTACGCCCAGAGACTTGGCTAAGCATTGAGGATAAAATAAGAAGAAAAAGATGATTATGGGATCCTGTAATTCACTGGGGGAGAAAGATACTAATCAAATGATCAAACAGATATAAAATAATTAACTGTGATTCTAAAGTATGATAAGATTCATGAAGTATGTGTGAGGATGCATAACAGAGACATACAACCACGGGCAGAGAAGTAACCGATGATTGGAATCACTGGAAGATTATGTGTTCCAAGGTAGTGCATATGCTGCTGCATGCCATAGTAAAACTGTTCGAATTTTCACTTGAATTCTTGTTTTAAAAGAGAAAGGAAACCACTGAAAGGTTTTCCATAGGAGTGTAATATCATTTTATTTATATTATTAACAAATGATTTGGCTGCTTCGTGAAGAATGGATTAGAGAGAGGCATGACACTGAGCTGGGTGAGCAGCAAGAGAGGTTCTGCAGACATCCTGGGGAAAGATGCTGAGGGACAGAGTAGTGAGATAGATGGGACTGATGGATTAGCTGGAAGTGAGACAGAGAGGAGAACCGGTGTTAAGCATATTTTGGAAAGCCAGTAATAGGTTAATTAGACCTGAGAGTGGAAGAGTGTAGAGATTCCTCCTAAGTTTTTCTGGCTTAAGTGCATGGATAAATGCCGATGGATTTTCATGAGATAAGTAATATTGCAGAGGATCAAGTATGATGATTAACAGAAGTTCAACTTTGCATGTTGTGTTTGAGATGCTGATGAGCTATTCTAATTGACAGCCCAATAAGGAGTCAGGTGGGTTGACTCTATAGCCACTGAAGAGAAATCTGAGCTAGTGACATAAATCTGGGATAACTGATGTACAGAGGAGAGGTAAGAACATTATGAGTGGAAAATAATCTTGAAGATACTGGTTATGAAAGAGAGCAGAGGAATGAGTGATTACTAGAAGAATATGTGGGACAATAAGAGGGTTTTTTTTGTTGTTATTTGTCTTCTTTGAAATTGATCCTCAATAAGGAAAAAATTGGTGTAGGTACAACATACAAAACTGATAAGAGTGATCTAAATCCCTCACTCTCAAACTTGGCTGCCTATTGAAATTGTCTCGGAAGTTTCTTTAAAAAAATATTGATTTTTGACTCCCACTGCTAGAGATTCTGATTTATGGTATGAGTGTGGTCCAGGAAAAGGAGATTTTATTTTAAAGATCTTCAAGTGAATCGAACATACAGCACAGTTTAAGAATACTTAATCTAAACAGAGGGAAAATTAAGAACATTCAAGAGAGAAAAACCAAGAGCAATCAAGAGTGGAGGAGCATGAGAGTCTGGACACTTGGTGAATAAGTGAGGAACTCAAGCAACAAAGAGAGGATAAAGAGCTGGAGTGATGCTCAGCTGCAGGCAAGAGAGGGGACACAGCCCAGAGTACAGACAGAAGTGTCATCACCTGCACACACGGGAATGCATTAGTAAGTGAAGAGATGAAGGAAAGACCTTGTGGAGGTCATATCGTACCTCACTTCTTGAAGAAGATGATGGCTAGAATTGGTAGATAGAAAGGGCAAATCATTTTCTGATATTGGAGACAAATTTGAGTAATTTTGCCAAGAATACTGAGACAGGAAAAATAAGATATCTTGTCCAAAACAAGAGTCAAAGGATTTTGTGGGGAAGGGATTGGAACCTACACCCCATCTGCAGATATGATGAGACTGCAGAAGGCCTGAGATCTAACTGATGATCCCCCAGCCTTCTCCTTCCTAATCTTTCATGATCTTTGGTATGAAATGTAAGTAATATGTCCCTTCCATCCTGGACAGTGACCAATCCTTCCACTGTCTGACCTCATTTTACTCTGGTTGTATTTCCCCAAAAGCTACTCAGGGACCCTTATGGGAAATTTTGGAACCAACATCACGAGCACTACCAGCTTCACACTAACAGGCTTCCCAGAGGTGGAGGGACTGGAGCACTGGTTAGCTGCCTTCCTCTTGCTGCTTTATGCTATCTCCATCCTGGGCAACATCCTCATTCTCTTCATCATAAAGGAGGAGCAGAGTTTGCACCAGCCAATGTACTACTTCCTGTCTCTGCTGTCTGTCAATGACCTGGGTGTGTCCTTTTCTACGTTGCCTACGATACTGGCTACTTTGTGCTTTCATGTACCAGAGACTGCCTTTGATGCCTGCCTGACCCAGATGTTCTTCATCCACTTTTTCTCCTGGACAGAGTCTGGGATCTTGCTGGCCATGAGTGTTGACCGCTATGTGGCCATCTGTAACCCCCTGCATTATTCTACAGTGCTCACTGACACCCGTGTGGCTCACATGGGCATATCCATCATCATCCGCAGCTTCTGCATGGTCTTCCCATTGCCTTTCCTTCTGAAGAGGCTGCCCTTCTGTAAAGACAACATGCTGACCCATTCCTACTGCTTGCATCCAGACCTGATCCGCCTGCCCCGTGGAGATACCACCATCAACAGCACGTATGGCCTGTTCATTGTCATCTCTGCTTTTGGGGTAGACTCAGTGCTCATCCTCCTCTCCTATGCACTCATACTGCACTCTGTGCTGGCCATTGCCTCCCAGGAGGAGAGGCTGAAGACACTCAACACATGTGTGTCACACATCTGTGCTGTACTCATTTTCTATGTGCCCATGGTTAGTGTGTCCATGGTCCATCGATTCGGGAAGCATGCCCCTGAGTATGTGCACAAGTTCATGTCCCTGGTATATCTCTTTGTGCCTCCAATGCTCAACCCAATTATCTATTCCATCAAGACTAAGGAGATTCGTAAGAAGCTACACAAGATATTATTGGGGACTAGGTACTGATCAGAAAGAGAACTTCTAGAAATCCAGGTTTCTAAGAGTTTGTTGTTATTGCCAATGTTTGGGTTTACAGGCTAGTCTGTTGGATGGTGTCAGTCTCCTATACGTGGACCTAGAGTTAGCTATATGGTGTAGCCTGGCTATAATCCATAACTTAAAACATCAGGCTGCCCTACTTTGTACTTAACTGAACCACAGGTTTCCATCAATGATTTCTCTCAGACGCAATAAGGATGAGTCTTCAACCAGACTCTTTTATTTGTTCTAATATACTAGTGTCATCTATACTTTTAAGTAAAGCTCAAAAACAGACAAAAACTGATGCATACATATAAACCATGTTATAACTGGGGGTTATGTTACTTGAGGTCATAGGTACCACCCAATACTTTTATTATTCTGAGACCTATAAAATGGCACATATGTGCTTACCATACTGACGTTGCAGCATCAGCCTGGATTCAGAACTTTAAAAGCAGGAGAAAAGTTTTGTGGAAAACAATCATTTGTTGCCATGTCTCACGCATGATGAGGGGAAGGCTCACCTTTCTTCTAGGGAGCTAGTAACCACCATAATGGGAAGGAAACCATAAACAAAACAAAAAGACAACCTATGGACTGAGAGAAAATATTGTGCAAATCAACTCTAGGACCATAACAGGGAGCCAGACATCTTCTAGAAAGAGACTTAGCTCTGACTCACAAGAGTGGCCTCAAAGAAAAAGTGCTACTTTGAGCTGTTCCCATAGCAAAAGAGGAGGCCTTAGAGCCAGTGAAGCTGGAAAGCTACTCTGTTATCACTTCTCAGTCCAGAAAATCCTTCTTCCAGTTATTCTGGAAAACCATCCTTCTTTATATATGGATATAGCTAACTCTGTACACAGTTTTGAGCAAACAAATGAAAGAAAAAAGAAATCAAGAACTAAGATTAACCCACAGCCCTGGGATTCCCATGTTTACAATGGAGAGTTTCCTTTAAAAAAATTTTTTTTTAATTATATCCTAATGCTTCAGTATCCAGACCTGAATATTAAAAACCACACTGTTGAGTGTGTGTTCAGAATTTTTTAGGTTTCCTTTTAAGAAACACTTCCTCATCTCAACTAAAGAACTGAGGAATCACAGAAGAAGGCATGAGGATGGGAAGAGTGAGTACCACGTAACAGGGAATGTATTTCTCTCAGCCTTTTGTGCAGTGACCCCTTCTTCACTGACTGAACACACGTGCGTGGAGTGACTACTCCAGGTCTAGCTCTGGGTTAAGCAGAGGGGATGTGGAGGTGGGTTGGGCCTGATTCTTGATAGCAAAGAACTTGTGACACTAGAAGGTGCTTTATTGCCTGCGTCTCAGCGGTTGAATACTCATGTGCAGAGTTAAGTTCTTAACAAAGAAGGGATCTCAACACATTTCTTTCTTTGTTACAGAAGGACTCACCTTCCAGCTCTTGGTTGGAAGAGGACCACTGGGATATGTGCATAGACACACAACCTATTTTTAGTGACTAGAGATTAGAGAGAAATTTGTTGAGGAGGCAGAAAATTTAAAGCTTTCCTTTTCTTGTTTTTTTTTTAACATCATGTGACTTTTTTTAATTTTTATTTTTGGCTGGGGGGTAATTAAGTTTACTTATTTATTTGTTTATTTTTTAATGGAGGTACTAGGGATTGAACCCAGGACCTCTTGAAAGCTAAGCATGCCCTCTACCAGTAGGGCTGCAACCTCTCCCTAAAGCTTTTATTTTCTTCATAGAGAAAAAAAATCCATTATATATATGTATGTATGTATTCATGTAGGTATATGTAATATGTGTTGGGAAACAAGCTGCTGGAAAACAAGCCACACCTAAATTTCCATGAGCTTAAAATATTATACTCACACTTGCTTGCTTAATATGCACATGCTTGCTTTGTTTTAATGTTTACGCAGTAGATGACCTATAGCACATATTATGCTAAAGAAAATTTCAGGTGAGCTATCCTGAGATTGACTATAAGGGCATGAAAGAAAGCAGATGTTTCCTTAGGGTAAAACAATGGACAGTCCTGAAAGGCCAGATCATCCATTAACAGAACTTTGTTCTGGCATGAAAGCATGCAGTTAAGCCCAGGGGAAATATTTGCTATCTCAAGATGTCCCGGAGGCAACAACAGGATAGATTTAGAACTTTTGCATACCCCAAGAAGGGTGATTGTTCCTGGAAGGGATGGGCCTGAAATTAATCAGTTAAACAGCAAGCAGAACTTGGTGCTTATCGCGTGGGATATCTAAAGCCCCACCTCTTTGATCGCATTTTTTCTGAGCTGTTTACTCCTGATAAATATGATGTTGACCAGGCATTTGGGGACTCTCAATCCACAAGATTTTGAGTCCCCTGGTCCCACCTTGCTCTTTACTTTGTCTCTTTGTTTCTTAAGTCTTGCATCGCCATCCTCAGACATGGTCCTGAGCTGCGCTGGATGCAACATATGTGTATGTGTTTTACTGCTGCATAATAAATACTGACCAATTCCCTAATTAACACACTTGTAGGGAAAAAATGCTTTTTTTTATCTGAGATAAACTGTGTTTGTTCAAACTGTTAAAATGAATATTTAAGTAGGGATTGATATCTAAGTAAATTATAAGTAATGAAACTGTTTGTACTATTGTTGTGTGAACTAAATGTTAAAAGGCTTCTTTCAGGAATTACAATGAAAACACATCAGGATGGGTTTAAAAATAATGAGCAATTGTCCGGTTTATACCTGAGCTGTGTCTTATAACTCTCTTTTTCCCTAATAATCAAAATCTATTTTTCTGCATTGTTCATTAAAATGTTCTTGTAGTTACTGGGTTTCCAAATGTTGAGGAGTATTTCCTGTGAATTATAATCCATACCTAGCTGAATAATTGGCATGAGAAATATTTCCAATCTACTGTCTATAAGCCAGTATAAATAGAGTTTTGAATATATTTGTTTAGCAGAAATTTCTTCATTTGAGTTTCAGATTTACTTTACTTGCCTCTTCAACATTTAGTCAAGAGTTGTTTATTAAATTCCTGATTCTCAGCTTTTTTGAGTTAAAATCCACAATAGATTTTGTTTTCACGAACACATGTCAAATATAGAAAACGTCATTTAGCACTCTAAGCTGTTTAACATTTCAAAAGAACTTGTCTCAGAGACATTGGACTTGAATATGGAGACTAATAATTAAATCTGACTCTAAACCATTGTTACCTATAATCTGTCTTTCATTGTAAATGCAGATTGTCACCCAGGAAACTTCTGTTTCCCAGTTAATAATATAGGATATTTGCCTTAGATACATCACTTTGGCACAGTTCACATAAATATTGGCCACATTTCCACCAGTAACATCCCCCCATCACACTGCAGACATTCAAACGTGGTAGAGCTTTGTAAGGAGGTATTTAAAAGGAATGCGCAGTTAGCAAACATCCCAGGAGACTTGACATTCCTCTTCTATCTCTCTCCAGGTAAGTTTGTCTCATAAACGTAATGACAAAATTCTGTAACCACTGAGCCCTCAAACCTAACACCATGCTTACCACATTGTGGGTTTCAATAAATATTGCTGAGTGAATAATCAGCTATGTGTCTTATAAGCAAACAAAAAGCAAAGTTTGTAAGAAAAATACACTGTCACTAGAATTATATTCATTTCACCCCAAAATCACTATATTTTTTAAACCCAGGGTTGAGTAAAGGACAGTGACTAAATATTTGTGCTAAGAGGATTGGAAGTCAAAAAACACTTTAGGGAAGAATTTTCCTAATCAACATGAGTAACAGAAAATGATGAGAGATCGTGGTTGTCCAATAATCAGATCTATATTTTGGAATTCTATTGAGATGGGTTTGTCATCTAAACTTCTAATAGACTCTGCCACACACCAATGCTTTCGATGATTGATACATGACTCCGAAAATGTATAGAAAGTTTATACTTTAAACTTATAGAAAGTTTATACTTTATACTATAAGTATAAAGTATAAACTTTCTATACATTTTAGGATTTACTTTCCATTTGAAGATATCGGAGGCTTATGCAAATTTCAGTGAAATAGCAAATGTTTCCATGATGTCAGCTGACTCCTAGTTATTCATGTCCAAAACAAATTAATTAAATAATCACTTAATGGACAATATATCTACTTTACTTTCTTATAAATATTTGATCTACAAGTTTTCCATGGATAACAGAAGAAAAGGAAAAAAACACACTTATACTATAAATAGGAACACAAACCATGTATACTTAATTCTTGTATAGAAATCCATGGAACCAACTCTTGGTTTCTGACATTCCTGTAGAGTTACTGCTTGCTGAGCAGTCCTCCTCCTCCCCTGCAGAGGGTAATTCCTCAGCAGTGACTCCTGACTATTTGAGGTCAGGAAGATGATAATTCACAAAGTAATTGCTGACTGCATAAGCTGTTTGCTGATTCTATGAAACCTGAAAACATTTGGGTGCTTGTAGTCTACTCAGTTGTCTGGAAGGCATCTGGTTGCTTGTGCTAAATGTATAACCATCACCAAATAGACACTTATTAGAAAATCATACGAAATTATATAGGATCCTGAGTCCACACTATATCAGCCCATTTAGAAAATGTATCCAGTTGATACTGGAGTATTGGATAGTCTCCTGATGAGGAAATGACCTTGGAGATAATCCTAGCTATGGAGACAGACTCCCCGACCTTTGATCCTACTTATCATCCTGTAAAACAGTGTCTGCGGGAAGAGCACTCTCATCTAACTGAATTGTTACCGTGCAGCAAAGTCGCCTTGTCCTAGCAGAGCAGATCAGGCCTGGAGACGGCTTCAGTGAGCTCAGGCTGGACCTCTTTGTGGAACTGAGAAAGTGGGGCAGATGGTGAGCCATGTCCAGGGGCCCATTCATCACCCTCTTTACCACCCTCTCCTTTGTAAGGTTCTCCCACTCCTGGGCCCACGTGGAAATTAATTCCACACATGTCCAAGCAATGTGGATTTTGTTTAGTTCTATATGACATTTAGCCGTATAAACTTTTCTATGAGACTCTGTGAGGCCCTGAGTTCAGGGATCCTATCCTCCCATAACGCTTGTTCTAGTGCCTTCTCTGTCTTCTCTCTCCATTGACCACCCAGCACCAGCCCGGGAGGAAGACATATGCACCCACAACAAGATCAGACAAAAGAATCACCCTTTTCTGGTACGACACAGTATCACAGAATCCACTATTTAATAGACGATTGCCTTTGTCATTTAACTTGTAAGGAATGGCCTTTATTACTCAGAGATTTTTTTTCTGGAAAATCTGAAAACAGCCTCTCACCAGCTTAGCTGAATCATGTTCAGTATTTCATTTTCTTAATTAGGGGCAGACCTAGTGCCCCCCCTCCCAAAAAGGCGTATAAGAGGTTTTGTTTTTTTTTTCACTATGTCAAAATCCAGGTATTTTACCACTTTAAGAAGAAAAATGTTGAGTTCAAAGGAAACCTTGTTAAATAAAAAGAGGTGAAAGAGAATTTCTACATATCATTGGCCTTCTTAGGACGGAGGCTGAGGTTGTGAATCTGTTTTTAAGGCACCAGCCTCATAGGAGGAGATGAAACCTAAAAATGCTTTTTCCCTTATCCTCTGCACACAGGCAGCATTTCTAATTGATGATGGAGAACAAAGAGAAAAGAGTGGGGAGGGGGCAAGGCTCTTCAAGGAGGCTCCCACTCCCTGCTCCTTGTCCTCTCTGGTATTAAAGTTAGGCCTGTGATGAAAAGGACATCTTCCTCCTGCTCCCTGGGGTGGGAATCAGTGAGTGTTCACCTCCTTTTCATGTATAGCAGCTTCTCCAAGCCTTGTCTCTGCATCTGCAGAACCTTTTAAAATAACTCTCAAGGCATTATGGATTACTATTATTATTATTATTATTTAATGTTGAAATAAAGAACCTTTTGTATGAATCAGAAGTCATTATTTACATTGATTGAAGACCACAGTCTGACTCTGGATCACTAAATATCCCAATTATTTTCCATTTTAAATCATGCTAAGTTATGTTATTCAATCCTGCCCCTAAGATAATTCATTTAATGGAATATATTTTGAGCCTCTTACTGTGTTTATGGACACTTTTGGAAACTTGAATTTTAAATACTTACAATATCTCCATTCAAAAATAATTCCCTTTCTCTACCACCTAACCCTTCAACCCTAGAGCTTTGTATGGAGTGAAAAACTCAAGGTAAGTGTATGATCTGCAGCTATGAAGCCTCTGGCCCCGAGTCCCTGGTGAGTAGGTAAGTCTCCACAGGGCATCTCCTTTAATGCATTCTAGATGTATGCCCAACTTAGTCTTCGAGCAGTAAAATGAGGACAAGGGATTTTGTGTCATAGCTTACCTCCCAGCTATCAAGGAAAGAGTATGCAAAAATAATTAACTTAAGAGAATATCCAAAAATTATTTTCTAGTGTATAAATCATAAATGCTCTACTCTGACAATTCCCAGCCTTTCTGAGCTAGAAATTCTGGAAGGACATAATTTTTGTCATCTCTATTTCATCAAGTATAGAAAAAAATTAAAACCCCAAGAAGGGAAGAAAAAGGTAAATCATATACTTAGCACAATGAAATAAGTCTATGGTTCAAATATCAAACATTATTTTCCTTGGGGAAGGAGTGATGGGCAGATAAAAGGAGAGAGGAATCTGGAGATTTTTCTACACATCAATCTCTTTCAGTTTTCCAGGGTCATATTCGTTCATACATCTTATTGTAAGTCTGGCATCAAATTTCACTTTGTGAAGTTAAAACACTCATGAATGTTTGAGAATGACGATGGTAGTGGAAGCAAGGACAGCAGTTGTAATGTTAATAGTGATGTTGATTAGATGGAGAGGCAGGATTTGTAGTGGTTGGGTACAAATAGTAGAGACAGATTAGTATTGAATCTTCCCTGGATCACAGATTATCTGTGTTCCTGTGAACAGTTTACTGAACTATGTATACTTCATAAGATTGTTATGAACATTAAGTGAAATAATGCAAAACATTCAGGACAGAACTCAGTACTTTTAGAAACCCAATAGTATAATAATTACTGTTGTACTAGTAACTTTTATTATAATAGAAAATGATTCCTAGCTTAGATTAATCCCCTTTGTAAGGTTTTGTCTGGTCACTCAATTTCCTCTAAAAGTTATCTTTCTATAAATGCCACTGTTTCCTGAATGGACTGATCACTTGTTTTGTGCTATAAGTTTTGCAGCTCCATTCCTGATCTTTTACTTTTCTCTCAGTATAAAAAGTCTATCTTATTCATTATGATGATATGATGATGATAATGATGATGAAAATGACCCCATGGATGACAGCCTATGGCTACAGTAACCATCAGATTATAAGCCAAATGTGAAGTCACATTTTGATGCGGTGAAACATGCGGACAATGGCTCGGCGGATCTCCTTGGTCTTGGCGCTATAAATGAGAGGGTTGAGCACAGGAGGTACAAAGAGGTAGACATTGGACAAGAGGACATGTATGTAGCGTGGGGCATTTTTCCCAAAGCGGTGCACTGTGGAGACCCCGATCATTGGCACATAAAATGCAAGTACAGCCAAGATATGTGACACACACGTGTTGAGAGCTTTGAGGCGTTCTTCACGGGAAGCGATGGCCATGACCGAGCGCAGAATGAGCACATAGGAGAGGAAGATACATAAGAGGTCCATGCCAAAGGTGGATATGAGAACAAAGAGTCCATAGATGCTGTTGATAGTGATATCAGCACAGGCCAGCTTCATCATGTCCGGGTGAAGGCAGTAAGAGTGGGAAAGGACATTGGATCTGCAGGTAGGCAGCCTCTTAAAGAGAAAGGGAAGGGGAAAGAGGGTGATGAAGCTCCGAGCAATCACCACTAAACCCATTCCAGCAATGACTTCGTTGGTGAGCACAGTCGCATAGCGCAAGGGGTCACAAATGGCCACGTAGCGGTCAAAGCTCATGGCCAGCAGAATGCCTGACTCCATCATGGAGAAGGAATGGATGAGAAACATCTGGATGAGACAGGCATGGAAATCAATGTTGCGGGCATTGAGGCAGAAGGTCCTGAGCACGGTAGGCAGTGTGGCCATGGACATGGCCACATCACTGAAGGACAGCAGGGACAGGAAGTAGTACATGGGCTCGTGCAGGCTGGGCTCCACTCGCACCGCCTGCAGGATCACTGCGTTGCCCCCGAGAGCCACGGCATACATCACACAGAGGGGACCGGCTAGCCAGATCTGAGAACTCTCCAGACCGGGAATGCCAGTCAGGAGGAAGAAAGCAGGGTGAGTGACGTTGAACAATCCCATGACAAGAGAAAGCCAGAGAGCTTTTCAGGGTCAGACCTTCTGACTGAGAGATTTGTGAGAATTGCACTTACTGGAGGAGAGGGAACCAGGGAGTAAAAGACACAGCAGGAGGTGTCTACACAGTTTGAGCTGATGCACTCGTGAAATCACTGGTTCGGGGACACTGCAGGCAAACTTCTTTTCTTCATGTTTTATGGTCATCAAGGCATGGGCTGGGCTATTGTTTTCTGGAATATTTTATGGCCTGGGCTCTGTTTTATGGAAAAAGGAAGATATTGATAAATGCTTAAACATATCAGTCACCAACAAAAAACTTTAACGATATTGTCCACAATTTTAACTGTTTTAAAAGCATCATTGAATGGAAATATGTTAACTACAAATCGGAGATCGTTTTTATAAAAGAACACTGAGGATTTGAGTCATCAGTAACTGTTGGAAGTATTTAAATTTTTCCCTGAAAATGTTTTATTCTGACACTTCACTGATTAATAAACACTCACCAGAGTGAGTTTCAATGATGATGTGTGTTTGCTCAGGAAGAGGATGGGGCAGTGGGACGCTGAGAAAACTGACAGCCTCTGGACACCAGCCTTTCATTGGCAGAGTTGTTGCATGAAAGCAAAAAAGAAACCACTTATTTGTGCAAAGGCACAAAGCTGTTTCTGTTTTTGGAAAAATATATGAATACTCCTCTAAATCCGCTCTAGGTACACTGACAGTCTGCCTGTCTGAACACTTCAGTTTTTTAATTTACATTTTTTATTAAAGTATATTGTTAATATAAGGACCATAGTTTTTATCTTTGTCACAGTTATCAACATTTAAAAATGCTTATCTATGTATGATTCATCTGAAGTTTATGACAAGCTGATTTCTTCTACTCTTTTAATCTCCTGAGGGACTTTTACATACTATTTCTCAGAAATCGTAAGATGAGAACAAAGTTAGACCATGTGAGCTGGCATTGCTGTTCGTTTGAGTCATGGCATTGGTAGAGATGACTTTGCCTCTGGATTGTTAAAAATTTTTCTTGTACTCAGAGTCCTTCTTTCCTCTCTGAACTTGCAACAATGTTAGTGAGTCAGAGAAACATGGATCCCAAGGAAGCTGACTCTGGAAAGGGGGCAATCTAGAGAATACAGTGAATTACCCAGAGTTACACAATCAGATAGTGTCATGGCAAGAACCACGAGTCCACGGAACTTCCCACCTGCTCTGCCCACTCAGCTCAGATGCTTCTATCTGATAACCACCACTCAGTCTCTCCCTCTGCACCTCACCCTGCCCCTTTTCCAGTTTAACCCTTTCTTGAGGCAGGCTTCAGGACAGTCTGCTAGCTCACCCCGACTGGGATTCAGAACTGACCAGAAGACAGACAGACGAGAGACACCAGCAGAACTACACTTCCTTCTCTCCATCTGTGACAGTGCGTTCACGCCTGCCTCTTTTATGTTTCACTCTAAGCCCCTGGAGAGAGAGCAAAGAGTGATGCTGACTTCATGTCTGAAACACAGCAGGAAGGCTCTAGTCTCCTGAGGTTTTCCATGACTACTGAGAATAAAGCACACACTCTTAGCTGGAAAAGAACTCAGCAACCTGCCAGAGCATTTCTCTACCCAATGCAAGACACCATCTGGTGGCCGCTGGGCAGGCATGTAAGAGAGGAGCTCGTTACCTTCTAAGCAATCCCAGCATTTTGTCATCTTTTCACCTAGTATGACAAATAAGGGATAATGAGAAAATAAGTTTACTTTTCTTACTCCTTTAAATGTACGGAAAGGATTAGTTCTTTCCTTACCCTTGGATGAGAACTCAGTTCCCTATGGTTCTGGTCACATTCAGAAAATAAAACATCCTCTGGTGACTATTAGACTGCTCAGCCTCTTGGGACAGTCACCCTTTCCAGGGTTCAGAGGCACAGCCTTTCGTCTTCTCCCATCCTTCACTTGCTAAGCATGTTCTCTGGCTCCTCCTCCCCCGAGAAGCCACAAGGGCAAGGGGAAGATTCATAGTTGATTATGGTTCAGTTAGCTGCTGTCATGTGTCCCAGGCATGTTAAGTGTTTAGAGCTGACTCTTTCTTTCATTGGGTGCTTTCCTTGATGAATGAAGAGCTTTCTCCCCATCTTTTCCTTCTCCACTTGGTTTAAACTAATATATGGTTGCCTTTGATTCCATCCACAAGCCAGGCCCCCTTTGTAAAACCATACATTCTTCTGGCCGAGATCTCAGACAACAGCACGCTGTAACATGTAGCCCACCCAGGAAATGGTTGCAACAAATGCCCTACCGCAAAACAGGACTAGGCTCCCATTCAGTCCTGCTATGAGAACAGCAAGGGAGCTTTTATCGCTCTATCCAGATTTTCAGGCACATGTAAGGAGCCATTCTGGTATGCCTCGCTTTCCTCAAATCTCAGGGGACATTTCATCTCATTTTCTCATCTCCTCCTCCCATGGCTCTCTTCTTTCACCCTTCTTTTCTCTGTGTTCTCTTCCACTTGTCCCTCTTTATCTTCTTTCCCAGCAACAGCTATGGTAGAAGTGATTCTTTTCACTTGACATCATGAAACTGTGTGCTTTAGCTAATGCTGTTCCTTATCTCCTTATCTCCTTCACTGCAGAAAACAAAGCAAAGCAAAGCAAAAATGAAAAAAATAAAAGAAAACAAAACTCTGATTCTACATTGCCCAAGTCACTGGACTCCTCTGATTATTCAATCAATATAGAGAGAAGTTTTTTAAGTGCCAAGGCACCGTGCAAAGCATTGGCAAGCCTAAGAACATGACAATATGTTCTTAGTTTTAATCTTATTTTCTTCATCCCTCTTTTCAGTCTGAAATTGCCTCATTACTTGTCTGTTGCCTGTCATCTCCACTATACGATAGGCACCAGACAAACGGGCCTGGACTGTTTTGTTCACGGGAGTATCTGCATTATTTTAAATATTGTAGGACATGTGCTAGATGCTCAATAAGCATCTGCTGAATAATTGAATTTATGACCCCTGTTCTTTTTGGTGAAAGCATTGTGAATGTACCTCTTGTTTAACATCTCTGAAGTTTTAGCGTCTTTGCGATTCAAATATTTCTGATCATTTGCATCATAAATGCTTTGGCATTCCCACAGTATTTTTTACTTTCCTGAGAAACTTCCACATTGATTGTGGTAGATTCACTTGTATTTCCAACCGTACCGTGCGTTCTCCCATAGAAGGATCGCACTGTTCTTGACCAGGCCCTAGAATAGTGCTTGGGATGTGATACTTGGTGACTGTCTGTTGAATTTATACGTGTTAATTGTAATCCAACCCAGGAACTAAAAACTATGACCTAGTTATGGTCCAGTCAGAATATAAGAACCACACCGATTCCTTTAATTGAGAAAAGTTAATGTAAAAAAGTTTTAACCAAGCATTAGAGAATGCACAAGACAAAAAGAGGGTATGATGTCATTATTAGAGGTAGGAACTTCAGGAAGCAGCTTCTAACCATAGGACTAGAAAAACAAAGTCAGAGGTTTGGAATGACTAATTCTTAGAAGCTTGAAGAAAGATGAAACCCGTGCCAGAGACTTCTTTAAGCAGGAGAGTGCAGTGAGTAACATAAGCTCTGTCTACCAGTGTTTCTTAACTGCTGAACCCATCTGGAAGCTAGCTGATATTAGAGTTTGGGATATTCTTTAAGTAATAATTGGACTCCTGTGATGTGGACAAGAGCCACAGAAAAGTGAGAAGTGGATCTCAAGGTAAACAGGCCATTTCTTGGTATAGAGCGTAATATATCCATTCACCTCAGTCTTACTATACCACTAGAACTGTAAGAGACAAGATCTTTCATGGACTTTCATATTCATAGCCAGCGCCATGGAATGTGTCAACTCACTGTAGTCTGTGAAAAATCATGGTATTGAACTTCTCATGTTCTGAGAAGTAGAGTTTGTGTTGTATAAAATGATCTTCTCTCTCAAAAGTTAGACAAGCCAGATTTCTCTGGGGACGACTTCAAAATTGGCACACAATTTAGAACCTACTTATATCCCTAAAACTGTACCCACTCAAGTAGAAGGGAGGATACTTTCTTCATGACATTGTTCACTTCTGCCATGCAAGCAGTTATCTCACTCTGTTATTATTGGCTTTGAGTGGTTCTGGAGCCTCCACTGGAGAGACAGCAGTCTGGGGGAGGAACCAGATGCCCCTAGGATGGAGCTCAGACATGGCATGGAGTGTCAGTTCATTAAACATTAGTGGTTGACCTTGGGACAAAACAAGTTGCAGCTGAGAAATTGGATTTTGTCTTTAATCATGTGAAAATATATCAAAGATGCCAAGTACATAAAATTTGGCCCATAACTTATACAAATACTGATTTATACAGAAGATGTTCAGGGTTGGTTTAAACTGGGACTTGAGATCATTCATGTTAGGTTGAATTTCATTGCAGCTGAACGTGGTGTATGCCTTCAGAAGAATGGTCTATGGCTTGCTCCTTCTGTAGTTTTTTTTTTTTTATTTCAAAAAATTTCCCAACATTTTATCAGGAAGAATTATAACATGGAAAATCTAAAATAATTTTACAGTGAACATCAGTATACCCACCACCTATATTATATCAATAATATTTTGCTTGTTTTGTCATGTATCTGCCCACAGAGCCATTCCTTCAACCACTCATCAGTCAATTGATTTTATTGTGCATTTCAGAATAAGTTGCCACATCAATACACTTCCTCCTAAATGTTTCAACCTTCATATAATTAATTGAAGTTTAATATTTTGTATAGTTCTTTGGGTTCTTTCAAGCATACAGTGCACAGATCTTACATGCACATCAGGTAAGTTCTGACAAATTTTTTGGTTTGGTTATGAAATATGGTTTTGGTTTATGACATATTTCTAGGTACTGTCTGGAGGCCTGTTTGCCTCTGAGTAGCATCTGGACTGTTGAGTGGATCAGCTTTTCAATATTTATCTTCTTTGCAAGAATCAGTGCTGTGTCTATATTGCTCTGCATAATTTCAGTGCTGACAATAATACCTGGAGCAAAACAGCGCTCAAAATGCATTTTTCACTTTTTTTTTTTTTTTTTGTCTGGTCTTAGTTGAACTGAACTAAGTTTGTAATTTTTAGGCCTCATCCAGTGATGGGGTAAAAGGAATGTTTGCATAAGATGCATGTTGAATGGATGTTGATATGCAGTTGAAGTAAATGCAAAGCACTTCAATTCATATATAGATCTGTAAAGAGACGTGGCAGTGTGAACTTGTTGGACATTTTGTTGATCTGTTCATGAGAATGTGGGTGTTTGTTTGAAACACTATGTAGTTTTAGATATGTGAGAAGGGGAGTACATTTGAAACACATTTGATTATTTCTTTGATTATGTGTATGGGTCTCTACTTATTTCTCAAATTGTGTCTCTAATCTGCATGAGTTTCTTATCATTAATGTAAGATGCAGCATGTATGTTTCCAGATATGTGACTAAAGCATTGGGCAGGTGTATGAAAATATTCAGGTTTATCTGTATGTGTATGGATCTAAAAGAGGCAATGTGAATGTTGATAAATAAATAGCTGAATGTGCTTATGGGTGTGTCTGCGGGGGTCTCAGAATTTCCGTGGTATGAATCTTTGTCTGCATTCACGGGATTGCATTCCTTGACTAAGGAAGGATTAACGCAGTAATGGAGACAGATGGTGACATCAGCAACAATGGGGCTGAGAGGGAGAGTCCCCTGGGAGTAATTCTCTGGTGGCCAGCTCCTTTCTCATTGATACCACCCTCCCTATTATCTTTCCTCTCCCTCCTCTGACCACAACAAACAAGCCTAGGGATCTGATAAATTTATGAGTCATAGGAAGCTGAGCTGATGCCGCTCTGCCCGCGGGACCCACGGACCAGTACATCCAGCCACAGGGAAAAGAAACGTCTGCCACCCAGTGAGTGTCACTGCCTTCACATCACTCACAGGGCTCCTAGACAGAACTTACCTCAAACTTCAGCACTCTTACTGCTACTCCAGGCAGACTCTCTCACCATTCTCCTCCAAATAGGAGCAAATTTTTTTCCTTTCCAAAGCCTATCACAGAACCTGATGCCAGTTTCCCTTCTTAGAATCAAAATCCTACTACCCAACCACACACGTTTAGATTAAGGGGCTGAGTCATCATGTCTACATTTTATCTTGAGGGTATCCTATACATTTTTCTGTTGCAATTTGAATTATTGCCTCCTATACCTAACTCTTGGGTGTGCAGCTGTAAACAAACAAACCAAAAAAAAAAAACACAGACCCAAAAGTATTGAAGTCATTCAACAGTGTGACCTGAGCTTCAATCTTAGCTGGATTTTCAATACTGAGTATGCCGTGGGGACGTAACTGATGGGGATATTACTGTGAGTCTGTTAGTGCTGATGTGTTTATGGCACTGTGTGTGTGTGTGTGTGTGTGTGTGTGTGTGTGTGTATGTATGTACACTTATAAGTACATGTTCAGGTGGGTATAAAAATGGGAAGATATCTGAAATATATCATGTAAAACCAATGAGTACTATCTGTCTTCTAAAATTCCGTGGTTGTGCTAGTGTTACGTGTGACCAGAGGAGCATGCAATCGTTTCTGTTCTGTATGATGTGAGATAATGCCTTTGAATACCCGAGAGTGTAAGTGTGTACAGGCGTGTAAAACAATGTATGTGTTGGTACCCTTGTGTGACCATGTGTGCGTGTGTATGCCCATATGCTTTCTGTGCAAAAGAAATGCATTGCTTGCGTTTGTTCCCATTTTCTTGATGTTTATCCCTAGATTAGACACATTTAGGAAAACTTAACTGACACCCTTTCGGTCAAAAGAAATTTTGAAAAAGGGTATTTGGGTGGTGACAGAGCATGTTCTCCTTGGGGCAGATATTTTCAAAGTCGCTTTCTGTACTGAGGAAAATTTGAAACATTGACGATCTCTGCCCTTCTGGATTACCTACATTTGCGCACCAGTGGTTCAGGATAGCGGGTAAAACTGTCTTGTAGAATCCTTAGTGTCTGTTGGTGCTCAGAAAAGTCTTTCCATTTCTTTAGGACCAAGAAATAGTCTTGGAGTGAAAATGATATCAAAAAAAGTAGACACAAGACAGGCTGTATGCAAGACTTCTCGGAGGCATCAACTTTAAATCTGGGTGGGCAGGAAGAGAGACGTTTACAGGGGAAGTAAGGAAAAGAAACCCTACTTATTAAATGCTTCTTTTGAATTCTCAGTTGGAAGGGAGAGAAATCAAAAGAATAGAATTCCTACTCACAGCCCATATATTTTCAGGATTATTACGGATATCAGGTCATTCTCTAGCTCTAGTCACCATCTCCTTTCACTGAATTTACCAAGAGGGCTGGGAAGAGGAGTATGAAAGTTACTATGCCTGTATTTCAGAATAGAGCTTTATTTTATTTTCTTAATTTTAAATACAGATTTTTCCAACTTTATTGAGCTATTATTGACATACAACATTTATAAATTTAAGATATACAATGTAATGATTTCATGGACATATGTATTACAAAATGATCACCACAGTAAGGCCAGTTAGCACCTCCATTTCCTTACATAATTACCATTTTTTGCATGTGGTGATAACAATAAAGATCCCCTTTCTTAATGACTTTCCAGGACATATATTACTGTATTGCTAATTTTAGTCACCATGCTATAGTTAGACCCCCAGAACTTATGCATCTTATAACTGGAAGTTTGTGTCCTTTGACCGACATCTTCTCGTTCTTCCCCCAAGCCTGCCCCAGCCCCTGGCAACCACCATTCTACACTCTACAGAGTGGAGCTTTAATTTTAAGATACCTAATACCATAAAAATGTGGTTACTGAGATATTTTGGACAAAAGCTGAGAAGTCCTTTATGATGTGGTTTCTCAATTTGTACTGTTCTGATTCTTACTTACTTTTCCTGGAGTCTGGCTGGTGCTGCTTAGGGACAAAGCCAGAGAAAGACGAATCAGCAAAGAAGGCAGAGAAGAAGATGCCAAGGCTGGAGGAAAATTAGGGAGAAATGATGCCTTTTAAGTAAGAAGGCCATTCTAAAAGGGGAGTTACCAATGGTGTTGACTCTGGCAGGAAGGCCAAATGGATTAGGAAAGAGAATATTTTCATTAGATTTAGTGACAAAGAAGTCACTAATAATCACCTAGAAATTAGTTTCCGTTGGAAGGGTGCAGTGTGGAAGCCAAAATACAATACAATACATTGAGCAGTGCTAGAAAGTAAGGACAATAAGATAGAACTCCTGAATTGGGTGATCTCAGAATGGACTAGAAAAACAGACCCAAGTTCCCCTTCCTTGGCATCCAGAGAGACAATGTTTCAAGAAGTTTGACTATGAATTGGAGAAGAGTAAAAGAATGGCAGCTAAAGAAGGAAGGTTCTGTTTTTATGATGGGGTAGTCTTGCCCATGCTTATTGTGTAATGGGAAAGAGACAGAAATTGAGAGGTTGAAGATGTGTATAATGGACTAATGGAAAAGGTCTCTGAAAGAAATGGCAAGAAATAGAATCCTAGAGGTGGAGGGTCTGGACTAGGAGAAGAAGAGATATCAGAAACCAAGAGGCAGGTGTGAATAAGTTTAAAGTTCTAGTAGTGGTAAATAATACGTCTCTTTGTCTCTTTTTCCAATAAAATACTTGCTTCTTTGGTTTTATCTAGCCATACACCTGGTTTGATTATAGAACTGATCAAAGGTTGGGGTTTACTGCGTGAATGTAAAAGAGAGGAAAAGAAGAGATGAAGGTACCAGTCCTAGTGGGAGATTAGGTCAGAAAAAAGTGAGGAAGGAAAAGCTAATAGATGAATAGATGAGAAGAAAATGAAAGAATGAACAAAACTCTGAGAGTCAGTCTATGGGCATGAGAACGTAAGGGAGCTTACAGTTTGAAGGCTATGATCAGAAGCTTAAAAAATAAACAAACAGAATTTAAGATTTTAAAGTTGGAACATGGGATTGGGAGGTTGAGGTGAAGTCTGAGTAACGGTATTGATTTTTTATCTTTAGAGGTTTCATCTTTGCCACCTCAAAAGTGTCCTCAAAGGCATGGGCAGTGTTTCCCTTTCCCTGTACAGCTTACTTTTTTCTTTCTTTTTTTTTTTTTCCCCTCAAAATTCCCAGAATATGGCTTCTGGGGTAAGATGGGGAAGTAAAGGGATACCACAGTTTAAGGTGAGCATTAGAGGCTTTTCTCACATTGTCTTTCGCCTTGTCATTTTATGGGTACTCCCTCGTTCATCATACATTCACAGAGTTTATACTATGGTTGAGACAGGATACTGGGTTCTGGTGATATAGAAATAAATGCAACCTAGAGCTCATAGTCTAATAGGGGAAGCAGGACCATAAACAAACACTTTCAATCTCTGACCCTCTGTGTTGGAGACAGGATGTCTGAAAGAAAGTGAAGAGCTTTCCCAACACACTCTCTTGGGCACATCCCCATCTGTGTTCCCCCACCTGCCTGCCATGTTGATCCTCAATGGCACCCCCTTCCAGCCAGCCACACTCCAGCTGACAGGCATTCCAGGGATGCAGGCAGGCCAAGCCTGGGTTGCCCTGGTTTTCTGCATCCTCTACCTGATCTCCATCATAGGCAACCTCACCATCCTCGCTCTGGTGATTAAGGAGCCTGCTCTGCACCAGCCCATGTACTACTTCCTCTCTGTGCTCTCTCTCAATGACCTGGGAGTGTCCTTCTCTACTCTTCCCACTGTGCTCGCTACCTTCTGCTTCAACTATCGTCATGTTGGCTTTGATGCCTGCTTGGTTCAGATGTTCTTCATTCATACTTTCTCTTTTATGGAATCAGGCATACTACTGGCCATGAGCTTTGATCGTTTTGTGGCTATTTGTGACCCACTACGCTATGCAACTGTGCTCACCAACAACCGCATCTTGGCTATGGGCCTGTGCATCCTTGCCAAAAGTTTCACCACTCTCTTCCCTTTCCCCTTTCTGGTAAAACGACTGCCCTTCTGCAAGGGCAATGTTTTGCATCACTCGTACTGCCTCCATCCAGATCTCATGAAAGTGGCATGTGGAGACATTCATGTTAATAACATCTATGGACTCTTCGTGGTCATTTTCACCTATGGCATAGACTCAACTTTCATCCTGCTTTCCTATGTATTGATCCTGAGAGCCGTGCTGGCCATTGCATCCCAGGAGCAGCAGCTCAAAGCACTCAACACCTGCATGTCGCACATCTGTGCTGTGTTGGCTTTTTATGTGCCCATAATTGCTGTCTCCATGATTCACCGCTTCTGGAAAAGTGCCCCACCTGTTGTTCATGTCATGATGTCCAATGTCTACCTGTTTGTACCCCCCATGCTCAACCCCATCATTTACAGTGTGAAAACAAGGGAGATACACAGAGGGATACTCAAAGTCTTCTATAAATCTCAGAGCTGACTAAGGCTGCGGACCCTGAGAGAACTACCTTAAAGAAAGGACTGGGGTTGTTTGCCATCTTTAGGAATGCTAAAACAAGGAGGAGAAGAACCAAGATCTTGGCAGTTGTGAATATGGAGCTAATAAAAAAATCTGACTCTATAAAATGATACAAATATGTATTGAACATTTACTATATGAAAAATTTTGTACTAGTTGCTAAGAATGCTATAACAGTGAGTGAAACATATTGTTAAGTGAGAGATATTTGCTGGGAAATACATAAAAAAAGGATAAAGATACCCTGAACATGTTTAACATATATGACAATCATGGATTTACAGTGCAGATAGCTTTGAACAGAGATAATTCTGCTACCACCCAGTGCGTGGAAAACACAAATAAATTTCTGTGGCAGCTTGGCGCTTCAGGGGAGAGAGAGGACCCATTGGTTTGTGGAGATCAAAATAAGTTTTTTCTGTGTTTGTAAGTAGCTTGTGAAGGATGAGAAGAGTTAGAGTAGTTGGTCGGGGTGACAGGAAGAAGGGACGGTAATGATTTTCGCATAGGTAGCTGCCTGAGAAAAGATATTTAGGCAAGAAAGTTTTGAACCTTACTATCCCAAGCATGGTCTGATGAACAACAGCATTGCTCTGTCTGGTGATTTTTTTAGAGAAACAAAAATGTAGACAGCACATAAGACCTACTGAACTCAAGTCGCATTTAATAAGGCCCTGGAGTGATGAAAGCTGAGAAGCGAAGTGCTTCAATTTTGTAACACCTCAGGTTATCTTGCCTATCTGATGTGTAACAAAGATAACAAGATTCCTGACTAACAGGAGATCCGGAAAGCTGTTGTCAAAGTGTGATTCCCAGACCAGCACCATCACCATTGTTTGGGAAATTTTTAGGCATGCAAATTCTCAGGCATTTCCTCAGACACCCTGATCAGAAACTCCTAGGTGGTGAAGTACGGAAATCTGGGTTTTAATTAGTCCTCCAAGCAGTTCTAATATCTGTTAAAGTTTGAGAACCTTTAATCTAGAATATTGGTCTAGAATATTTGGGAGATTTGCGAACAGCTTTATTTAAAGGGGGAGGTTTCATTTCGAGAAGCTCTGGAAACAAGAACCTGGGAGATTGCCTAAGTCAGATTGTGGGTGGATGTCAATGCTGGAGGAACCCAAATGCATGACAACTAGGCATATGCTGTTGGTGGCAAAGGGAAACGCAGACTTAGAGCCTACTATCTCCATGAGGTGGCACAGATGGGACACAGAAATAACTTCACAGAGGAAGTTTCACAGACGAACACTCTCCAGCCACTTCGCCACCACACAGAGGCTCCTGCCCCATCATGCGATTCTCTTCTTCTCCCAATTTCCACCCCCTGAAATCCCAACCTACCTGAAATCCAAAATTTAGGTAAAATCCAATGATAATTCTGCCCTCTAAGCAAAGAGAACCTAGAGGGGGAAAAATCAGTTGGTTGTTACAATGAGATACAGGATCAGCAAGATTTCTTGGCGTGGAACTTGAATGCATACAAGCTTCTGATCAAAGCCTCTCTGAGACTTTTTTCTTTTCTACAAAGTCTATTAACTTCCTTCTGGAGAGTATACTCCTCCCTTAAACGGAAAATGTTTACTCTGGTTGTATGTTTCCACACCAAACATGTACCTGCATTGTGTCTACCTTTGCTGTGCTCCATGGTGGAAATTTTGATTTCCATACCACAGTACAAATTTATTTCCCTATTTAAGCTCTATGGGGGAACTGCTTTATAATTTTGCCATAAGTGATATTTAACATTTATAATATATCCCTTTTGTTGGGATTTGCACAGACATTATGTTTGGCGTATCACTCTCAGAGTGAGCAAATACTCTGTTTTCTCTGACTTCTTTTCTCATTTAGTGGAGGCAGAACTAAGCCTTGAAAGAACTTTTCAAAAGTGGAAAAAAAAAAAAAGGTCAAATCTAAAATTCTACAAATAGTACAGTGTTCGGTGTGCCTAGTACATGTGAATTAAATAAACAGCCAAATGCTAATTAAATAAATGAAGGAATTGGATCCAAGCTGATTTATTTCCCTTTATGCCGCCTCCAACGACACAGCGAGAGTCACGTTGCTCTGTGGCTTCTCAGAGCCCCCCTCCCCTCACCAGGGACTGCTGCTCGGTCTGAGACACCGTGTCGGTCCCTTTCTTTTCCCATAATTCTATGACCTTATTCACAAGGTTGTTTTCTGCATTCTCCTGAATTTCATTCTCTTTTTCCTAACTCATCAATTTTAACCCAACCAGTTCTACAATCAGGGAAAGGAGAACGTTTTTCAAACAGCTTCTCTAAGACATTTCAAAGTTTTATACGGTGAAAGGAAAATTTTCTCTATGTCCGGCTTCTGTTTTCATCCTCTCCCCCCCCGGAAAAGAAGAGAGCTCTCCCAGAATTCTTTTCCTTGATACACACTCCATATGAAACTGAAGAAAAGAGGAGGTAAGATGCGCTATTTAATGGGAAGACTAGGTATTTGGGAAAATAAACAATTTGGAATGCCTAAAACTGAAACCTGCAGCAGATCTTCTGACAGGCATAATTATCACGTGTGGTACAATCACATTAAAAGAAAGTCACTTTCTTTTTATTTGAATCTCCCCCGTAGAATAGGATCTATTCTCTTTACAAATCAGGTTCCAAATTGAAACAATACTAATGTCATGAAATCATGAAGCTAACAGATGGCAAAGCTAGGACTCAAACCCACGTCTGTGTGAGTTTGGACCCCATGCCCTTTCAATACCCTGCGATGTCTCTCCTGGAAGAGACCTCAGTCCTATGAAACTTGGTAGAGAGTTGGGTGGGAGATGGTGGGACTGGGAGCCGAGCAGGGAACAGCAGTGGTAAGTCAATAAGGCAGCCGTGGTCATATATTCTATTGGTTAAATCCTGGGACAGCTTTACATTTCAAGTTCTGTTCTCCTGGCTCTGAGTTCTGAATTTTGTCCATTGGGCCTAAACTTGAGGTTCTGCCTGGAATATGAGTTTTCAGCCCAGAGTTCAGGGATCTAAGTGGGGTCTGGGCTCGGAGCTCTGACTTTGAGCCTGGATAATTGATGTGGGAGGGCTGTTGCTATGGAGCTTGGGGGAATCTGTCTCCATCCTCCTCTTCATCACAAGGAAGGAGCTGGAATATTATTTTCTCTGAGAAGAGAGGAAAGTACTTCCAGGGGGAGTATTTTTTGTTTTCTTTTGTTCCCAGGGTGAGATATAATCCCCCTCCTTTCCCCATCGTCAGCACAGCATCAGACGCAGGAAAACCAGGACCCCAGAGGCCCTAGCCCCTGGGAACTCTCATTCAGAGACATAAAGCCCGCCTGTCTCTTGGCTAGCGCCTGCCTGAGGCCCATTCTGGAGCCACTGTGAGCTCTGGCCTCTGTCTGCCAACTCAGCTCTCACTTCACAGAAAGAACTCTTCCAGGCGAGCGTGAATCTATTTGTGTCCCCGGGTATGTGCACAAGAAATGTGTTTCTGTGTCAGTTCTCTCTGTTCCGCTGTGTGGTTCCCTCAGCCTCTCTCAGGTCTCTGTAACTTTGAGTGAGTCTCTGTCCACGCGTGTGTGGAGATGTTTTTTAAAAAGGAAAAAATTCTCAAAATCTGATTTTTTGTGTCTATTTTCTTAAAAAGAAATAATATACATCCCGATGCCCTGCGTCCTCCGCAGACACTTTCAGATAGAGCTGCCGACACTGCTCCGCAGGGAAAGACACGTGCTAGTCACATGACGGGGTTGACGTCTTGCCTCAGTTCTATTTCACACAGTTCTATTTCCAAAATCATGATATTCTCAGGGTTACAGACTAAGAGAGATTTTTGACCTTCTGGAACATCCTGCCCAAGGGCAGGAGAGTTGAAAGGGACCTTAATCCCAGTTCAGCAGATGCTGGAATTCTCCCTCCAGCATTTCCATCAAAGGTCATTCAGCTGTTGCAGCTGTGGCTTGAATATCTTCACTGACCAGAAATTTATTACTTCATCATGTAGCTTTGACTCTCAGAGAAAGAGTCTTCCTTCCCTGTGCCCTAGACCATCCCCTGTCATCTCTGTTGTGGGCACACAACATGGTGACAGTGACACGGAGGTTGGTGTCGACTAAAATAAATGTGTACCCTGAAAGTTGAGAGTTCTGTTTTATTTGGCGGGAGGACTCGAGCCAGGATGACAGCCTCTCAGATGGCTCTGAGGGACTGCTCCGAAGAGGTAGGGGAGGGGCTAGGACATGTAGGATCTTTGCGACAGAGACCAGGTAGTTGGAACAATAAAAGTTATCTAAAGAAAACTGGGCATCTCAAGTTAAAGAATTTAGTGCTTTTCTATGTACGGGAGGAAGCAAACATTTGGGCTCACTGAATTCATTCCTTTGACAAGCACCCAGCTATCTAGGGCCAGTATCTTGTCCTTTCTTATTCTGAGTCCCCTCAGAGGGCACCATTGGAGTGGCTGCAGACGCCGGGCTGCAGGCTTGTCTTCACTGGAGGGTGGCAGTAGCCGCTGATGACCTGACACCGGATGGCTTCAGCATTCTTTGTGTACTGATATGGTTTGCAGTGCTTTTCGTTCACATTGGTAAAGAACTACCAGAGACTGAGAAAAGTTTAGGAAAGTTTGATAGACACGTTGCTACAGGCAACAGTGGGCCACACAGGCGACAGCTGCCTGCATGAGGGCCCAGGATGGGCATGCAGGGTCTTTCATTGGGGGGAGGGGGCTGTGCACACAAGGAGTAGGGGCTACCTGATCAGTTTGTGCGCAGGCACCTGATTGGCTGTAAGATCTGTCAGGGACTTCTCCGAACAATAGGTTTTCTGACTTGATAAGGGCAGGATGTGAGGCCAGTGCCCTAGGCTATTGTGGGGCTATCTCCCAGGGTGATGAGTTTTGTTAGGGAAAACACACATCAAGAGAAGATGTTTTATATCTTGCAGAAATGCAGGTATGCGAAGGGTCCTGCAGTGGAGAGTGGGGGTTAATGTGTCAAAGGCTCCAAGCACACAGGCACACGGAGAGCCCAGGGGTGGGGGTCTTATGACACCAGAGAGTGCCAGCTGTCAGTCTCCACCCGTCACCCACTTCCTCTCACACCCATCCCCACCCATCTCCGCTGCAGTCTCCTCTTCTCAAAACAAAACATCACTGGTTCCTTCAATGCTCTTTCTAGGACTTGGTTCTCCTTGCCTTTGAGTGTTTCCCAATTGGTTTAACTCTGATCTAGAATATGGAACCCATACTCTGCTCAGAATGGGCCTCAGGCAGGCACTTTCTGAATGTACTTCAGTTATAGCCCTGAGCAGTGTGTTCATGTTTTCATTAATTCATGAATTCTTGAGCATGTCTTTGTGCTAGAAGCAAGAAGTGGTGGGGAGGCAAGAATGAATGAGGCACATGTTTAACCCTCAAAGAGCCCGAACTATGACTGAGGGAACAGGGGTAAAAGTACTTCCCCCAAAATAAAAAGTATGTATAAAATATTACAAGTCATGGATGAAATTTTATTATTTCTGCTTAAACAGTGATAGGAAAAGCTGCAGACAAAAATAAAGGTTTTGAATATGAGTGATAGTAAGAATTCAAAAACAAGAAAGAGAAAGAAAATGAAAGAAAAAAAGAAAACATTGAACTGTAGATGCACATTTTAGAACATATTATCTTCTGAATAAAATATTCTTGTTCACGATGCCTAAAACCCATAAAGTTGCAAGCTGCGTATCACACTTTTGATTCATATTAGATTTACTATCCATGGAACATCCTGACAGGAGGACTTGAAGTAAGTGAATTAAAAGTCAGTTTCTTTGAGTAGCTAAATAAATTTAAGGTAGGTGAGAGCTAACTTTTGTTTTTGTTTTTGTTTTCCAAATGTCAGGTGAAGACTGATCTCTGCTGTTGGTGACATGAAAACTGAGAGCAATGAAAGTCTTGACCTCTTATCTGTCTTCCTGACTGGCATTCCAGGATTGGAAGCCCAACACGGCTGGCTTTCCATCCCCTTCTTCACCATGTACATTGTGGCCATTGTGGGCAACAGCCTAATCATGGCAGCAGTGCAGGCAGACCCTGCCTTACATGAGCCCATGTACTTGTTCCTCTCCATGTTGGCTGTCACTGAGGTGGGTGTCTCTGTGTCTACACTGCCCACTGTCATGGGCATTCTTTGGTTTGATACCTGCCAGATTGACTTTGATGGCTGCCTGGCCCAGATGTTCTTCATTCACACCTTCTCTTGCATGGAGTCAGGGGTCCTACTGGCCATGAGCTACGATCGCTTTGTAGCCATCTACAACCCACTGCGATATACAGCTATCCTGACCCTGCCCCGTATCATCTCCATGGGTCTGGGCATCACTGTGAAGAGTGTGACTCTCATGGCTCCCCTTCCAATCCTTTTGAGGCAACTGCCCTATTGCCACACTAACATCCTCTCCCACTCTTACTGCCTCCACTCAGACCTGATCCAGCTGCCTTGTGCTGATACTAAGCTCAATAGCATCCTGGGTTTGGCCATTGTCTTGGCCACTTTTGGGCTGGACTCACTGCTCATTGTGATTTCTTATATGCTGATTCTTTACACAGTGCTGGGCATTGCTTCTGGGGAGGGACGATGGAAGGCCCTCAATACGTGTGTGTCACACATCTGTGCGGTGCTTGTGTACTATGTGCCTATGATTGGTGTGTCTGTGATGCATCGTGCCGCCAAGCATGCCTCACCCCTGGTCCACACACTCATGTCTAGCATCTACCTCTTTGTGCCCCCTGTACTCAACCCCATCATCTACAGTGTCAAGACCAAGCCAATCCGACAGGGAATTGTCACCTTGTTTTCCTGTAAGAGAGAACTACTCTGAATCATTCCCAGGGGCAGGGACTTTGTCAGTCCATAAACTCTGATGGTGCTTCTTCTGTGGGCAAAGTGCTACATCAGGAGTTTTCAGGAAGAATGTGAGTCAGAAATTCAAAGTGTTGCCTACAGGATTGAATCTGGATCACAAGACTTATCTTAACCCCTCCCCATCTCACACCTTATCAGTGTATGTGTGTCTCTGTTTGTGCCCATGTGCATGCCATCTCTGGCAGATATGATGATCTTCAGGGCAGAGATCATGAATTCCCTTTTCGTTTTCCTCTCAAAGCTCCCAGCAAAAAGCCTGGCAAATAATAAGTTAACAGTAAAGGCTTAAGACTTGATGATATTTGAGTTGAAATAAAACAAATTCTTGTTTAGAGGGGTCAGGCAGGAATTGTGTCTCCTCCAAGAAAAAGTCATCCTAGGAATATGGCTTTGAGTAACGTAAGTACATTTTTTGGTTTGTCCCAGATAATCATGATTTACACTTATTCTTCTCAGCATCACTATTAATGGCACTCCTTTTTCCTCTCAAAAATGTCCTTGTTTAAACAGTAAATTAATGCTAAACCTATTCATGAAGCAACCTCCTTCCTATTATGTAAGGAACCAGACTCTTTCAACAACTTACCATCCAAAAGTCTCTACCCTCAGAGTTTACGTACTGGGAGATTCTGAGGATGAGGATTAGCTGAATAGATGGTGTCAGCTTAGGTGCCAAGTAAAATATGGCAAACTCACAAAGCCAGGTTTCAGATCCTAAGAATCCTAGGAAAAGCTCTAAATTCTGCTTTAGTAGAAACTTGGTTCCTATTTTTCTTATGTCATCATGCCTGGAAATACTTGTTCTCCTCTCCTCCCATCCCTTCGGCCTTCAGCCAGCTCACCATGGCATGCAGCAGGTATATTTTCACCTGTCCCTTCACCCCACCCCTTCTCTAGCTCTGTCAGCCTAGCTCCAGTGGGCACCGCTTCCTTCTGCCCGTGGCTGTCTGTGGTATCCCGGAAACCTTTGGTCAAATGGGAGAGTGTCCCCACACCTCCTAAACAACACAGGTCTGTGTAGGGTGGATTGATAAGACCGTGCTGGTCGATCAGTAACTGGTCTCAGATTTTAGCCTCTCTCACTTCAGGGCCTCCAGTTACAATGGGAGTGTTTCCCTCACCATGTGCTATTCTTCCAGACCTCATCTAGTTCATCAGGGTCACCTTTACACAGGGAAATTTTTTAAGTACTCAATCTGTTTAGGATAGTGATTGCTAAATTTTTGTGTATTCTATAAAACAATTAATGAAAGAAAAAATAAACTATGTATCTTTTTATGCATTTTCAGATTGACATCAAAATTTTATAAATTTACATAGTCGTTGAGCATGCATTTTGGTATATAGTATAAATATAGTGAGTTTAAAATAAATTGTTATATCACATTTAAAAATAACTAATGGAAACTAAATATGATATTTTGATACTTGACATCATGGATTTAAAAATGCATGAACACATTCTTAACCATTCACATATTTTTACATCAATTCCTTTTCTCCTTGAATCCAAATTTTTATTTTATCCCCACCAAAGAGTTTTTTGATTGTGTAATATATTTTTCTGTTTGAAACAATTTTGATGATCACTCTGTCATAATACTTTCCAAAAAATGTATATAAATGTATTTAAATTTGATGTTTAATAATTGATGACACATAGAGCATTATTTTTAAAATGTATTCTGCATTAAGTTATTTTTTTTTGCATTGAGTTATTTTTCTAATGCTTATTAGTACATAATTAATCAAAACAACATAAGCATGACACAAATATTGATATACTCAAAGTAAAATTTGATTGGCAATTCATCTCTTAATGAGCTGCATGAGCTTTTTTTTCTTGGAGGAGCTGAAAATGAATATTATTTATTAAAAGAATGAGACATAGTTCAGTAGTAATTCTGTTCCTATTGACTTTCTCCCTATTCCATAATTGTTAATACTGATATGTTTAATAACATAAATAAGATGATGATATGGGTACTGTTTTATCATTGCCCACTGCCATTTTTAATGCCTTTGGAATTAAAAAATAAAAAATAATATGACTATATACTTCAATTAAAAAATAATAATATGATGATGATCTGTTTGGAACAATTATTTGAATGACCAATAAATCCATTGGATTCCTCTTTACTTTTCTTGAAAGCAATGAAATTGATACCATTTGTCTTACACTAGAATATGTTACCTAGTCATTGGCATCATTTACTTCATCAAAATCTATGCCAATATTTCCCATGGTCCCTTTGGTATCTCAGAAATGTTTATCCTTTGGGGGTATATCATGGAAAGAGTCAATGGCTTTAGGAACTATGCATATTCATTTGCATTTTTTCCTTTTTTAAAATTAAATTTTATTTATTTTTTGGTTTAGTGAGAGAATGGGACTGTAAAAAGGAAGAAAAACGGTGTAACAAGAGACACAGTCAGACCAGATTCATTCTTACACAGCAATTTAAGCAAAGAAACTATATGAGCATTGAATATCTAAAAATTTATTCCTTTAAAAGTATTTGTGCTCAAGCACTTCCAAAAATATTCTCTCATTTCTCTAGGACTGCATGTAATTAATTTACAGACACTAAATTAGATGTTCACCAATGACAACTTCTATAAAGCCAAAGTGACTTTCCTAGACAAAATCTGGTCGAATTTCACAGTCAAATATCAGAGAAGATGATTTCTTCTGGACTGGTGCCCCAGGGACTTGGACTTACACATAAATATGCACTTCTGTCACTGAAAAGTGACCAATCATTTTCTTCATTTATTCAAGTAATATTTTGAACTTTGGGGTGCATGTATCTTTTCAAATTAGAGTTTCCTCAAGGATGGACCTGGAGATCATCCCACTAAGTGAAGTAAGCCAGAAAAAGAAAGAATAATACCATATGGTATCACTCATACATGGAATATTTAAAAAAAAAACCCACAAATGAACTTATTTGGAGAACAGAGACAGACTCAAATAGAAAACAAATTTATGGTTCCTATGGTAGAAAAAGGTGGAGGTAAAGGGACAAACTGGGAGTTAGCGATTGGCTGATACAAACTAGTATATAATAGATGAACAACAAGGTCCTACTGTATAGTACAGGGAACTATATTTGAAGCCTTGTAATAGCCTATGATTAAAAAAATACGAAAAGGAATATATATATATATATATATATATATATATATATATATATATATATAATTGAATCACTATGTTGTACACCAGAAATTAACACGTTGTAAATCGACTATACTTCAATTAAAAAAAATCTACTTTGATTCTGATATTGGCCACCTGTACTATGAGTTCAATAATCAGAAATTGTAACCAAAATGATGGCTTCCTTTCAAACTGGTATTTCTTAGAGAACCTACCTGGTTTCCACAAAATAATCTTTATGATCATTAAGGCCATATCCCATCTATCAGAACCTTTTCTAGTACAAAATCCATGATTCCAAAGGGAACTGGCTAAGAATCTGAACCACATTAATAGCATTAAGGTTAAAAAGAAAAAAAACAAAAACAAAAACAAAAACAAAAACACAGCCTGTTGTGGTCAGAAAAATGAGTTCCTGTTCCCACAAATGCTTTCAGTAGATCCTTGAAGTTTTAGTTCTAAATACTAGGGGTCTCTGGCAAGGCAGGAGGCTTAATCTAGCTATGGGGGCTCTTACTGTCTCACCCTAGTCTTTAGCCTCTTTGCATGTGTTCATCTAGTCTGCTGAACTCACACTGGGCGTTGATTAGGCAATCTGAGCTGAAAAGCTGTTGATCTCAGCTGGATAGTTCAGAAACTTGATCTGTATCCATCTTCCCTCAGATAATTCTACTCTTTTTCAAGAGACAGAGAACACACATACCCACTGTATGAGCCAGGGCAATGGAGTTTACCTGAAGGTCTCAGTGGAGCTGCCTAGGAGAATGGCTGGTGGGGGCAACAACTAAGGGTTTCATTCATCTCATTTCATCTCATTTCATTTCATTATTTAACCAAACCTATGAGAGAGAAAAATATCTAGAAAGGAAGAAAAAATTTAAACAAACTTTCACTCAGTCAATGATGCTTATCTCACTGGTTGGTAAATGTGCATGAATTTAATCAACTTGGACCCACGAGTCTTTTGGATAGAATATTTGCTGCAGGCACCTCCCCCACAAAAATATACTAAAAGCCTAGTTCATGCCAAACCGTGCTGAAAGTGTGATGGGATTTTATTTTTCAGTCTGCGTTTCCCAAATCTGACTACACTCCCCCTATAAAACTATGCTAATGATTTCTGAGTAATTTAATAAATTCATTCCTTTAACTTAAATGCTTGTTTCTTTGGGAAAAGAGGCGGCTCATTCCCTGGCGGATCTGCTTGGTCTTTACACTGTAAATGATGGGGTTCATCACAGGAGGCGCCAACACGTAGATATTGGCCGTGATAACATGAACCAGTGGAGAAGCATGCTTGGCAAAGCGGTGGGTCATTGACACCCCAACCATGGGCACGTAGAGCAACAGAACAGCCAGAATATGGGACAGACAGTTGTTGAGGGCCCTGAGTCTGGCAGTCCAGGTGGCTGAGACCAAGATACTTTTCAGGATGAGTGTGTAGGAGAGCACAATGAGCAGAGGGTCCATCACAATAATGAGCAAAACCAGAGCAAACCCATACCAGCTGTTGACTCGGATGTCAGCACAGACCAGACGAATCATATCCTGGTGGAGGCAGTAGGAGTGAGACAGGAGGTGGGAGCGGCAGAAGGGCAGGCGCTTGAGCAGGAGAAGGGAGGGGAGAACGGCCAGAACACAGCGACAGAGGATGGCAACCCCAATCCTGCCAATGACTTCACTGGTGAGGATGGTGGCATAGTGGAGGGGGCGGCAGATGGCCACACAGCGGTCAAAGGACATGGCCAGCAGCACAGAAGACTCCATGAAAGAGAATCCATGGAGGAAGAAGAACTGGGCAAAACAGCCCTCAAAATTGATCTGACGGATGTCAAACCAGAGGAGCTGCATGACTGTGGGCAGGGTGGTGAGGGTGAGACCCAGGTCAGTCAGGGCCAGCATGGAGAGAAACAGGTACATGGGCTGGTGGAGGGAGGGCTCTGTGCCGATGACAGCGAGAATGGTGGTGTTGCCCATGATGGAGATGATGTAGAGGCAGCAGAAGGGGATGGAGATCCAGATGTGGGAGGCCTCAAATCCAGGGATGCCCGTGAGGATGAAGTAGAAGGGGTCTTGGGTGGTGTTAGTCACCTCGGACATGACAGATCAAGGAAAAACCAGAATCTGTGTGTTCCATGATAAGATTTCCATCAGTGTGCTGCTGCCACAGAGACATCTACTCAATTTGCCTCTAACTTAAGGTCTTAAATATGTGTCTAGGATAGCTTTTCTAACATCACAGAAGAATACAGCAGTCGGACCACTAACAACAGAGCCGTGGCTCTTTCTGCCACACATTTTCATTTAAAATGACCTTATTTTTTCAACTTTCACATCTGACACTACGCACTAAGATTTAGCTTTACGCATCACGCATTCCTTGTAACACACTTCCCAGCAGCTCGGGCATAGATGTATATGCGCATAGAAACCTTCACAGGTGCAATTTCTAACTGAAGCTCCGAACAACTTTCTAGTAACCAAATCCAGATACGATTCCGTTAATCTTTTGCTCAACATACAGACAAGTAAGATTCTACTCGCTGCTTCCTCGTAACCCACTGAATGGGACGATTATTGAGAAAGTGAAGGGTGGCTATGTCCAGGTGTCTTGTTTGAGCACTCTGTGATTGCAGTGGCAGCTGCTTTTATCGGGGCATTAGAGCAGGCGGAGACTAAGAGAAAGATCACCAGTTTGGTTTGTGGATGCTGAGTTTGATGTTCATAGGAGCTATCCAAGAGAAGTGACAATTAGGCAGATGACCAAAAGGCTCAAGAAACAGAGATGTCTATGAGGAGTTTGGGGAGCCTTTGGCACATTGGTAGGAGCTGAGAACCTAGAAGTTGATGTGATAATTTGGCAAGAGTGTAGGGTGAGAAAGGAAAGGGGTTGAGGAAAGGTCTATTAAAAATGAAAAATTTATCAGCAGTGCAGATGTAAAAGAAACAGCAAAATAAACTGTGAAGGTCTGCTCATAGAAGTAGGTAGAAAACAAGGAAAATGGGAGTCAGAGGATAAGAAGGTAAAGGGTGTGGTTATGATACTAGTGCTTCTTAGATACTCAGTAAAACACACAATCCTAAAAAGCACCCACTCAATTTGGGATGTAAATGCCAGTAGTAACTTTTCGGGAAGACATTTCAACAGAGTGATGGGACAAGAAGCCAAACTGAAGTGGTCTGAGAAGCGGGTTAATAATGAAGGACTGGAGACAGCTTCTGCAGACAAAGGGGAAGCTATCCTGCCCCCTAGGGGACAAGTGGGGACTTTATTTTTTAAATAAATGAATGAATATAACTTGAGTAAATGAATGGTAACGAATTTTTGGCGTGTACCGAGAAGGAAAGCTGTGAATCTCCTTGTGAAAAAATACACAAAGCATTTAATGGGTTCCTAGGATTAATGGAGTCCACTCACATTCCCCCTAAAGTGGCCATAAATGCCAAACTAAGAATTCCTGAAAAATTATTAAACTCAAGAATTTAGAAAATAATATAAAATAAAATTAGGAGAAATGGGAAAATGATGACGAAGAAAATAAAATTTTTTTCAGTTAGAAAAAGTTTTTAAAGATAAATATTCAAAAATGATGTCTTTGAATGGGTCAATGTAATTTGAAACCCTCTAGCAAATCTGATCAAGAAAGAGAAATATAGGCAAACATTTAGAAATGAAATAGGATGAAAGAAGCAAAACTGTAGAGAAATTGCAGAGGCCAATGGGAGGACTCAAATGAAATAATAAATAATAGGAGTCAAAGTGTCCTGCAGGACTTAAGCAATAAACCAAAAGATGAGGCCAGAGCAGTTTTTTTTTTTTTAGCACTGAACGTTAATGGACTTGCTGAATATAGCTGAGGTATTAGAAACTTCTAAAATATTCCAAATAAAGAGCATGCTAGTCAGGTGTTTGGCCATTTGTAGAAGCATAAAGGAAAGAACATTCCAGACACAAATGGCGGTGTTACCTATTCAAGCACTCCTGGAGATGTCCAGACCCACCTGTGTGCTTTCTTGTTCCTTCAGTGCTCTCTGGGGTTTCTATTCTCTGCTCTGTGGCTGAATGTGGTTTTATGCTCCTGAAGCTCCCAGGCTGGAACGCGGGAGGTGGATGAAGAAACCTCGGAAAAATCTTACAGGAATATGATGGTTGTGTTCTGAGATTTGAGGCTCCAAGGGACAGAACCAGGAAAAATAACAGTAATAATAAATATAATAGCAGCTAACGTTTACTGAGTGCTCAGCAAGTACCAACAACTGAGCTAGCTGACTCGTGGCAATGTGAAGATTTTGTTGGGCGATGTAGAAAAGACATAGCCCATATTCTGGCAATTGTTTCTCAGTGATCATTAGTTCATTTCTGCTTACGACCATAAGAGAGGGACTATTATGTTACGCATTGATGTTGTCATCTTGGATATGATCAAACTCAGTTTTGATATGGCTTAAAGATTCTTGAAGCAAATATCCCAGATCTCTTGACAGAGTTAAAAGTCAGAGAGGCAAAATGGGATTTTTCTCTCTTCATGTCTTACAGATATTAGCCTCAACATACATTGCATTTTCTGCTTTTTTCTTTTTTTTCTATTGAAGTATAGTTGATTTACAATGTTGTGATAATTTCTGGTATACAGCATAATATTTCAGTTTATATATATATATATATATGTTTCCTTTTCATATTCTTTTTCACTATAGGCTATTACAAGATACTGAATATAATTCCCTGTGCTATACAGAAGGAACTTGCTGTCTATCTATTTTATATACAGTATTGTGTATCTGCAAATCCTGAACTCCCAATATATCCCTCCACCTCTACACCCTTTCCCTCTTGGTAACCACAAGTTTGTTTTCTATGTCTGTGAGTCTGTTTCTATTTTGTAAGTAAGTTCATTTGTCTCATTTTTTAGATTCTACATATAAGTGATATCATATGGTATTTTTCTTTCTCTTTCTGGCTTATGTCACTTAGAATGACAATCTCCAGGTCCATCCATGTTGCTGCAAATGGCATTATTTTATTCTTTTTTATGGCCGAGTAGTATTCCATTGTGTATATATACCACATCTTCTTTATCCAGTTATCTGTTGATGGACATTTAGGTTGCTTCCATGTCTTGGCTGTTGTAAACAGTGCTGCTATTTTACTCCTTCCTCAGGAAGAAGTATGTAGAGATAATTGATCTAGGGTTTTATATGTGACTTTATTTAGATTGTGCTTCTCTCCAGATAGTGGAAATCAGCAGCTGTTCAGGTGTTCACTGTGAATGTCTCTTGTTTTCTACCACCAAAGGCACAGTGTTTCCTGCAAATATGGCTTATCTTTGTGATTCCTTCTGTATCTGGCTTACTTGGCTTTTTGGAGCTTTTTTGACTCCAGGGAAGATCCACCTCTACACCATTCCCATGACTTCAAAAGGGACATTATGAATGTAGAACAGAATATAAATTTATAAACCTTGAAGATACAGAATTTAAATAAAGAACACAATTTAGTTGGGGATGTAGTATTACACACATTTGAGAAGTAGTCTTAAATATATGATTACTTCCTCTTTAGTAGTTAAGGCTTAAATGACATAATTTAACATTGAAAAATAAAGTATTAAAACTAACATTATACTTATCATTATACATATAAAATTGTCAAAATTGATAACATATTGATAATATTGATAATACCTGAAGCTGAGGTTATATAAAGAGTACAGAAGAGTTCTGTATCATATTCAATTTTTATATATATATATATAAACATTTCCCTCCTAAAATGTTTTAAAAATAAGGTAGTAGGTAGTATTGGGAAGTCCAATTATTTCATTCATGTTTATAGTAAAAGATTAGTAGGTATTGTCTAAAGACAGAGAATATTAAATGTGTATGGTTCTGTATGGCTCACAGGATATAGTGGGTGGGAAAACAGTAACAGGAGGGAAGTTTTAAAACGTGAATTATAGAAAACATACAGATGAGTGATAACTGATTTTGCAAAGCAAGGAGATATAGACCCTAATTGACTACAGAGGAACAAATAAACAAGAAGCCAAGAGAGGCTCACTCAGAAAGTGCCATTAATTTGAAGCATTTGGAACTTAGGAACGCAGAGTGTGTAGGAATCAAAACTGGAGATTTCATGAAAATCAATGGGAAGATAAATTAGATGCAAAATTCACTCCTTCCTACCACACAAGCAAATGTTTATTTCACTCTAAAATTGTCAGATTGCATTTTATACACATTTTAATTGGGATATAATGTTCATAGATAAAAGTACCCACATTATAAAGTGAAAAGTTCAATAATTATCACTAAATAAATTAATCTCACATCCTCAATCCAGATCAAGAAAAAAGCTTTACTATGTCCCAATGGTCAATCTGGGTAGGTGTTCTATATGCACTTGAAAAGAGTGTGTAATACCTATGATTTTAGAAAAAAAATCTCTTCTGACTTTGTCCTTTGTCTAAACTCTGGCTCTCTTCTCTGATAGCATTCGGGCAATGCCATGATGGACTTCCTTGGTCTTAATGCTGTAGACAATTGGGTTGACAACAGGTGGGAGGAAGAGGTAAGCATTGGCCATCATTGAATGCAGCAAAGGGGACACATGACATCCAAAGCGGTGCACCATAGACAAGCTAATCATAGGCACATAGTAAGCAAGTACAGCACAGACATGTGAGCCACACGTGTTGAGTGCCTTCTTCCGTCCTTCCCCAGTGGCGATACTCAGTACAGTGTGGAGTATAAGCCCATAAGAGACCACAATGAGCAGCGAATCTAGCCCAAAAGTGGAGGTGACAATGAAGAGTCCATAGATATTGTTGATAGATGTGTCCCCACAAGGTAGATGGACAAGGTTGGGGTGGAGACAATAGGAATGGGAGAGGGCATTATGGCCACAGAAGGGCAGGTGCCGTAAAAGCATGGGCAATGGGGCCATGAGCATAATGCTTTTCAGCCCAATGATAGCTCCAGTGCCAAAGATGCGGGGCAGAGTTAGGATGGCTGTATAGCGCAGTGGGCTGTAGATAGCTACAAATCGGTCGACAGACATGGCCAGCAACACAGCTGACTCCATAATGGAGAAAGAATGGATGGAGAACATCTGGAAAAGGCATGCATCAAAACTAATCTCAGTCGTGCCAGAAAGGAAGACGCCTAGCACTGTAGGCAGGGTGGATGCAGAGACACCAAGCTCAGCCAGGGCCAACATGGCAAGAAAAAGGTACATGGGCTGGTGTAGAGCGGCGTCTGTTCTGATGACATGAAGAATGGTGCCATTCCCCAGGAAGATGATAATGTACATCAGGCAGAAGGGGATGGATAACCAGATGTGCTCTGCCTCCAGCCCTGGGATTCCAACCAGAATGAACTTTGTAGGTAAGAACTCCAAAGAACTATTTGAGTTTTTCATGTTGGAATCTCTCTCCATAAGATCAGTGCTACCTTGAAAATTAAAAACAAACCAGTGAGATGACATTATAATGGAGAAAGATCACTGGGCATGAGGAAAGGGAAGGAGAAAACAAAGGTCACAGACTCAAGTGGCCAAAAATCTCATGCCTGAAAATTGACAGATGACTACCATCAAGAAATCCCCAGTTTTAAGAAGGGGGTTATAGTCTCCATCAGAAGGAAGCTCAAGGCTAGAAGAAAATTATTGCTGTAAATTATAGTGTATTTTGAATCTAGTAAGAGAGAAATGACTGCCTTATCTTGGTGTGAAAATGCCTGACCCTAGAAAGCTACTGGGAGACAGGCATGTGGGGACAATCTCAGTGTCAGATATGGAATAATGTCAAGAATAGATGAACAGAGGTATTATTGGTAAATATATAGATATAAGGCAAAGAGCCAGTATATAAACCACTAAAAATACCTGATAAGTGAATATGGATATACAAATAATTGAAGTCCAAAACAAGACTGAGAAATAGCAGTGACCCAGAATCTGGAGCAAGTGGCTGAAAAATTAAACTAGAAAAGAATAGAGCTCGGATCCTCACTGGCTTTGGCTATTCTGGGCTTTGAAAGGACAAGGAAGCACCTGTACAGATTATGTGAAAAGGACAGAATGAGGTAGGGACCAAGGTCGGTAGATTTGTATGGAGACTTTCAGGCTCATAAAAATATTCTGTCGTTGTGTGAATGCCATCCACAATCTCTCAATTCACAGTTCTCAGAGACAACCTACCTGCCCCACTGGGACTTCTTTCTGTCTCAGACACACCTCTGAATACACTGCAGCAACACTGGAAACCCAAACAGACTTTAAGGAAGGTTCTCCTGGGCAGAAGAGAAAGGCAAGAGAGGGAAGGAGGAAACCACCTCTTTAAAATGGGCGTATTTTAAGGTGAGCATTTTCCATGTCAGCACAGGACTAGAATTCCAGCACAACAGAATTCTGAATTGACAGGGTAGGAAGGTCCTCTGAAGGTATTTTTCAACTCATTCATCCAAACACAAGACACACACACACGCACACACACATACCTGCTAACATATTTGCCCATGCACATACTTCCACACTTGCTGAAATCCTGTCTAAACTTCCCGGATGTGAACTCTCTATTTATTCAGCCACTGCTGAACTTACAGGGATCTCACTGTTACATGGTGGTCATTATTAAGTTCTTCTTTTTGCCGAATAGTTATGACCAATCCACACTCCTTTCTGCCACATAGGACCTGTATCTTACAGGACCATGGCAACACAGAGTCCTGGACTTACTAGAAAATCTGTGCAACTTTCTTTTCCCACAGGGATTCAAATACAATCACCAAGTGCCCTGATGTCTTCTCTCTAAGCAAGTTATCATTATGTTAAGTGCTACAAAAGAAAAGTTCAGAAGCCAATAGGAAGGAACTAGAGGAGAAAACTTACTTTATTCTAAGAATCAGGGAATCCTTTCCTCAAAAACTATTTCAGCTGAGATCTGAGGAATTAGTAGACTTTTTCCAGGTTAAATGGAGAGGTTGGGTATAATAAAAGGCAGAAAAAAATTACCACGCCAGTGGGCATATAAAGCCCTACTTTGACAAGAACTGAAAGAAAATAGAGAGGAAAGGAAAACTCTTGATGCACTAGGATATTGAACTGGTGATTTTTTTCATAATTTTTACTCCCATGAAAATATGAGAGGAAAATATGAAATAAAAGACTGCTGCCTGCAGAATCTCCGTGCACCTGTCATGGGCTGATGCAATTTACCTCAGCAAATACCAGCTTAGGAGAGACTCTGGGCTGTGGGCTGAAGTTTAGGACAGGGAAATTCCAGAACAAATTATTGACCTCAAGAAATGATCACACATGGCAGAACTTCCTTTGTTTGAGGGACTTGAGGGAAATTTCTGTTCCCTACTTGTTATGGCCTCTTCTAGTTTTCTCCTCACCTCCAAATGCCCAACCCTTTCTTAACCCTTTCAATGAACCAAATATAGGTCTGCCTCTGGGTTGAGCAGCTATTCTTCTGTGGGTAGCCTCATTGCAACCTTGATCCTATTGCACCCCTATTTCTTGCCTGTCCCATGCCAAGTGACCTGATATTGGAAGAGACATATCTTGAACCTAGCGTCTCCCCTCCCTGTTATCAGCTATCTTCTTTGCCTCTGCACGCTCTTTTGTTTTCTTTCTTTCTTCCTTCTATCCTTTTTGCTTTTTTTTTTTTACAGGGTTCAAGTTTTCTTCAAAAAGATCTTAAAATGTAATTATTTGTCTGAGTTTAGGATTTGTAGGACAAGAACATTTCACACTGTGAGAGGTTGAAAGGAAATATTCAGCCTGTAGTCCACTTAGTAAGTCACAACAGACCTGAAGAAAGAAGAGCGTATTAAGCGATTCATACTGCATCCCTGGAAGTGGACAGAATTGGAGATGAACGCTGTGTGCAGAACACCTTCACATACTTAAGTTTTGTGGAGATTGGTTTCTTTATCTTTAAAGATAGAGGTGTTAAAACCCACCTCAGAGAGTGGCTTTAAGAGTTTCAGGTGAGCTTTCAGCAACCAATGAATATAACTATTCTCTACTCTTTCTGCCTCCTCTCTCAGGCATTCTCAGGAGGCAGAAAGGAAGGAATCATTCAAAGTCAGGTTGTTCTGGCATTTCTATTGATAATGATTTTTTTTTGGTCATTGCTTCACTGATACTCAGGGCACATCTGTGAGGGAAACAAAGACACAAAGATTTTCCACTTAACACATGAACATATAAATAAGATATACGCGTGGCATGACTAATTCAAGCTGTTATGATGACTAAACTATTTCTAAAATCCATGGCAGTCTCTGACGTCTTTCTTGTATTCTTCACCTACCATCAAGTTTAGGAAAGTTTTCTCTTGTTCTATCACACAGGCTCAGGAAGCTGGAAAGATGACTACTGAGGAGGGCTAATTGTAGGGTAGAGTTGAGAGTCTTTCTGAAAGCCACTGCTGAAAGCTGCTTCAGGAGGCAGGGCTGGAGATCACAGGCTCGAGACTCACCACACGCAGAACTGACCTCTGAACATTAAGTGACACTGGGGAGCCCACTCCAGCAAGTCGCAGCCACACTGGCATCAACACCTCCCCAGGCCTGGGGCCAAAACACTGCCTCCTTCTTTGTAAGCTGATCAGCTCTGGGGAGAGGAGGAAGAGAAAGGGATTGGGGTTCCCAAAGGAGCAACTACCCAGGTAATTACATCACTTTTTTTTTTCTATTGAAGTACAGTCAATTTACAATGTGTTAATTTCTAGGGTACAGCATTGTGATTCAATGCTTTTCTTTATAGTCCATTACAAGGTACTGAATATAGTTCCCTACTATACAATAGGACCTTGCTATTTATCTGTTTTATATATAGTAGTTTTTATCTGCTAATCCAAACTCCCAATTTATCCTTTCCCACCCTCTTTCCCCCAACTAACCATAAGTTTGTTTTCCATGTTTTTGAGTCTTGTCTCTGTTTTGTATATAAGTTCATTTGTGCCCTTTCACTCCTTTTCAATGTCCAGGGATCCTTGAAAGAAATGAGCAAGGGTACAGAGTCAGTACCTCTATGAAATGAGTATAATAATAATAATATGCATCTCTATGAAAATGAGATCGCTGACATGTAAGTCGCTTAAAAAAGTATCTGGCTTGTAAAAAATGCACCATAAGGGCTAGCTACTGTTATAATCCTATAGGACAATTATATCATGGAGAAATAATATATTATTATTATTATTATTATTATTATTATTATTATTATTATTATTAAAATTCCTAATTTATCCCTCCCTTCCCTTTCCCCTTTGGTAACCATACATTTGTTTTCTATGTCTGTGAGTCTCTTTCTGTTTTGTAAATAAGTTCATTTGTGTCAAACTATTTTAGATTCCACATATAAGTAACATCATATGGTATTTTTCTTTCTCAGAAATTTCTGGCTTACTTCACTTAGTATGACAATCTCCAGGTTCATCCATGTTGTTGCAAATGGCATGATTTTATTCTTTTTATGGCCGAGTAGTATTCCATTATTCATATGTATACACCACAACTTCTTTATCCAGTCATCTGTCAGTGGGCATTAAGGTTGTTTCCATGTCTTGCTATTGTACATAGTGCTGTTGTGAACATTGAGGTGCACGTATCATTTTGAATTAGAGTTATCTCTGGATATATGCCCAGGAGTGGGATTGCTGGATCATACGATGAGTCTATTTTCAGTTTTTTAAGGGACCTCCATAGTGGCTGCACCAATTTACATTCCCACCAACAGCGTAGGAGGGTTCCTTTTTCTGCACACTCTCTCCAGCATTTATTGTTTGTAGACTTTTTGATGATGTATATTTTGATTGCTTTCATTTAGATGACAGAAGCAGATTGTATTTAGGTGACAAAAACAGATTGGAGTAATTTTGATTTTCAAGTCTCATTATTTCTGAAATACAGATTGTAAGGTTATAGCTGCCATAGATAGTGATTCCTCTGAGGATCTGGGCAAAGAAAATTGAAAAGAAAAAAAAACTTCTGGAAAATAGTCATCATTCTAGATACCATAAAGAACATTCCTGATTCACTGGAAGAGGTCAAGGTGTCAACATTAACAGGAGTTTGAAAGAAATTTCAACCCTCATGCATGACTGAGGGGTTCAAAACTTCAGTGAAGAAGTCTAACTGCAGATGTGGTGGAACGAGCAAGAGAACTAGGACCAGAAGTGGAGCCTGAAGATGTGACTGAGTTGCTGCAACCTCACGATAAAACTTCAGAGGATAAGGAACCGCTACTTACAGATGAGCAAAGAAGGTTTCTAGAGATAGAATCTACTCCTGGTGAAGATGCTGTAAGGGACGTTGAAGGATTTTGAATTTTATTAAAAAACAGAAAAACAAAAAACTTGGTTGATAAAACAGTGGTCAGGTTTGACAGGACTGATTCCCACTTTGAAATAAGTTCTCCTGTGGATAAAATGCTATCAAACAGCACTGCAGCCTAAGGAGAAATGCTTCATGAAAGGAAGGGTCAGTTGATGCAGTAAACTTCATTGTGCCTGTCTTTAAGTAATTGCCACAGCCACCCCAGCCTTGAGCAACCACCATAGTTTTTGAGACATATTTCTGTTGTGCACTTAATAGACTACAGTATAGTGTAAACATAACTTTTATAGACACTGATAAACCAAAAAGCAAAAAATAGTGTGACTTGCTTTACTGTGATAATTGCTTTATTGCAGTGGTCTGGAACCTAACCCACAAAACATGCCTGTATATTACTATATATATATATACATATACCTACATACATATTATATCATATTTATTTTATTGTATTGTATTAATTTATCAGATTCAGATTAAAATCAGTCACCTTTCTATTTAATTAGCAGATAAAATGTATTAAAAGAAAAATAACTGATTAGAAACAAAATCCAGATATAGCCTGATGAAGTAAAAAATTATCTCTTTTTGGATGATATAAACATAAGGGTCACAGAAATACATGTAGACTTGTATTAATTCATTCAATAAAGAATTTATTTGCCAAATATTTATTGAATCACTGGTATATTCCAGAGACTGTGGGGGTACCTAGTGAAGAAAAGACACAGTCTGTGCCTTACTGAGCTTAGAATGTACTAGTCAAGAGAAACTTATAAAAAAAATAAGACAGTGCAAAGATAATTACTTCATTACAATTGTGACGTGTGGCATGAGACAAGCAACAAGAAACAAAAAGTGCAACTAGTCTTCACAGCCGCTTCAGGCTACTGTGAGGGAGACAGGGACACAGATCCAGGCCCTTACAAATCCAAAGAAAACAGGTGCTCGGGACATTTCCCCCTCCTGTGTTATCCCGCTAACACTCGGTCTGCAACGTCTACATCAGGTTGGCTTCTGAAACCTCACATTTCAAATTCTTCAGCCAACTAAGGATATTGCGCATTAGCAGACTTTCCTTTTTGCTTTCCGCTTCATCTTCTTAATAGCTATGCACAGTACATTTCTCCAGTAAGGTCTCAGCGGAGGAATTAGTGTGATTGCCCAAAGTCAGCGTCCCTCAAGAACCTTACAGGTTCCTGATTTACAAATGTCTTCCCTCCAGGCTTATTCTCAACGTGTATTCTCAGTTATAGAGCTTCGCTCTTAGTACCTAGTTTGCTTCCAATTGTCCCAAGGTTTAAACAGGCTTTTGGTGTAAAGATAAATATATGTGTGGATACATAATTGTATATATATACATAATTATGTATATATTTATAACAGAAGGAAGTGTTAACTGCATTATTCTTAACATTTTATAAGCAATACAGATACGGTAAGAATTCCTTTTGTTCCTCTCTTCACTGTCACAGATTCCCTCAAAAGAGTTATTATTGTTATCAATTTAGGGGGTGTTTTTACAGATACAAACAAATTGATGCTTTTATGTGATTAAATTGTTATACAACAATTATGTGTATATATATAAATATATATAATTTGCTATATCTTGCTTAAGCCCATCAATCTGGGTCTTCTTTTTTTCTGCAAAGTATTCCACAGTACGGACAGATTCTAACTCATTTAACTGTTTACCTGTTGACTGCCAGTTAGTTTTCTTTTTTTAATCTTATTTCAAGCATTGCTGGAGTGAAAATTCTTATTCAAGACCATGCGTCCATGAAGAAGCATAAGAGTATGAATCTAGGGCGGCGCTAAGAACTGGAATTTCTGGGTTAAAGAGCATGTGCTACGTGAGTTGACACATACACCAAAATCGGTGATAGAATACTGAACAGCACTAATTTAGATTACAATGTGTAGTGTATGAAAATGCACGTCCTCTACACATTCAGCAACATGCAGCTTTATCAAGCTTTCCAACTTTGAGGGTGATGAGTGCTCCCTTCTTCCCTGGGGCGGAGGGGGATCCTCTAGGAGAGCAGGATGAAGAGAATGTCCGCGCCCATGGCCAGCATGAGGCCCAGCCCGCAGAGTCAGAGCGGGCCAGGCGGATCATGTCCTGGTGAAGGCAGCAAGCATGGGGCAGTGCCCCAGGGTGACAGTAGTGAAATCTCAGGAGGTGCAGTGATGGTGCCACCGTGATGGCGGCACTCTGAGTGCCCAGCATGACCCAGGCCAATGCCACATGAGGACCCGTGAGCACAGCCGCATAGCGCAGTGGGAATCGGATGGCCACCAGGCAGTCCAGAGCCATAGCAAAGAGCACGGCTGACTCCACGAAGGAGGAGTAGTGCGGGAGTGCTGCTGCAGAACGCAGGGCGCTGAGCCCCAGCGCACCCAGCACTGGGGGCGGCTTGCACCGGCGCAGGCCCAAGTCCTTCACAGCCAGGATGGCCAGGAAGTAGTACATGGGCTGGTGGAGGGAAGGGTCAGTTCGTACCAGGTGCCAGATGGTGGCACTCCCCAGCAGTGCCACCAAGTGTCCTACAAATGTGGGCAGTGAGATCCAGTGATGAGCCCGCTGCAGACCTGGGAAGCCTGCCAGCAGGAACACAGAGAAACTCCAGTTGGCACTTGCTAGGGTGAACATCTCCATTCTCCAGAGGCTGCTTCGCTCTGTGAAAGGCGGTGGCGGGTGTGTTGAGGGTTACTAGGCCAGTAAGCACGAGATGCCCTGCTGTCTTAGGGTGACAGTCCCCAGCTGGCCGGCCTGGGCTCTCTGCACGCTCGGGGACTCAGTGACCTATCAGTTAACCCCTGTCTTCATAAGCAGTCTGTCCTTTTCCTGCTTTCTCCCTCTTTCTCTTATTCCCACCGAGTCTTTTACTTACCTCTGTGACATTAAACATCAACAAGGGTTTTCTCTGCTCTTCTTTTGGACCAGCTAGTGAAAGGCAGTTTTTTTTTTTAAACTTCTCTTAGAAAAATCTATATAGCTCAACCTTCACAGAATGCTCAGATGCTCAGAAATGTTGTTACTCCCAAATTGCCTTCTCTATTTGGCCTTACCCCTTCAAGCTTTTTCTGTAGAAGAATTTATCTCTAATTTTTCTAAGCAAAATGAGGATGCCTGTAGAGAGCTTCCTCATGCAATTTGCTCTTTACTTTATCTCCTTATTGTCATTCTGTGACCCTTTCCACATGTCTGTATGATTGGGAGAAGTTGTATCTTGCTTCTCTCTAAGCTCAACCCCTTTCAAAGAACCCAGAACTCACTAGTGAGTATCTCATGCCTCAAGCATCTTCTCAGGTCCTCTGGGAACCTCGTTCTTCCTCTCACTGAGTCACACTAATTCATCCTGTAGAGTCTTCATTGTTAAAAGCTGTTACCTTTACTCTAAGTCCTGAAATTTCTTTTTTTTTTTTAACAAATCTAATTTAAGAGTGGACTGACGTGCCTGCTCCCTTAGTTTTTTGTTTCTGTTTCTGTTTCTGTTTTGGTCTCTGTGTTTTCAAAGATATCTCTCCTTAAAAACCAAGCTGGATGTCTGACACAACTTACAAAATTTTAATAAATCAGGTAAACTTATTAGAGCAATGTTTCCTAAATAGGTATTGCGAAAAGCAACTATCAGAATGTGTACCTTGAAACAGAAGCAACAAAGACAAGGGGACGGTATAGCTCAAGTGGTAGAGCACATGCTTAGCATGCATGAGGTCTTGGGTTCAATCCCCAGTACCTCCATCAAAAAACTAAGTAAGTAAGTAAAATGAATTACTTCCCCCTGCCAAAAAAAAAAAAAAAGAGTTTAAAAACAAAATGTTAAAAAAAAAAAGCAACAAAGACAAAGCCTGTTCCTTGCTCAAATCAGTTTATTAAATACTAAATAAAATGCAGGGGTACCTGGCGAGAGGCTCACAAGACAAGCCCTGCTATGCCGGATCTCAGTGTCTGATATAATATTTGCTTCTGTATTCTCACCAGTAAAATAATGGTAATGATGCCTTCTAATCAAAGAATGAATGTGTTTTAATTGGCACACTGTGTGCCAGGTCTGGAATGTAATAAACAATAAATGTTACTGCTCCCAAACCAAACACTGATTTTCTTGTAATTTTTTTCCCATTGTCTGTACTGTCTCTTATTATACAGAAATAAACTCCGATCTCCTCTTTAAAATGAGAGTATTGGATCTCAGCATAAGGTGCCATATGCCTTTGAAAAACTGAGGATCTACTGAGGGAGGAATTCAGGGACAGTGATAAAAGGGGATCCTGAGGAAGAGATCACAGTTTACACTGAAAGACAGAAGGCAAGGCTGAGGGACAGACTGAAGGATAAGGCTGAGCAACAGAAGAAAGTATAGTGAGGGTCAGATGGGGGAGAATGAGAGACAGTAAAATGGTGGACTTAATAAAAACATGCTGAGAGGCAAAGATGGAGGTAACCATGGTTCAAGAATGCTGGGAAACAAGCTGCTCAAAAACAAGCCGCTGGAAAACGAACAGCTGGAAAACAAGCCACTCCTGAATTTCCATGAGCTTAAAATATTATATTCCACACTTGCTTGCTTAACATGCACATGCTTGCTTTGTTTTAATGTGTTATGCAGTAGATGACCTATGGTACATACTATGCTAAAGAAAACTTGGGGTGAGCAATCCTGAGATTGACCATAAGCGCATGAAGGAGGGCAGATACTTCCTTAGGATGAAACAATGGATGGTCCTGGAAAACCAGATCATCCATTAACAGAATTTTGTTCTGGCATGAAAGCATGCGGTTAAGCCCAGGGGACATATTTGCTATCTCAAGATGTCCCGGAGGCAACAATAGGACAGATTTAGAAATTTTGCATACCCCGAGGAGGGTGATTGTTCCTGGAAGGGATGGGCCTGAAATTACTCAGTTAAACAGCAAGCAGAACTTGGTGCTTATCCGTGGGATATCTAAAGCCCCACCTCTTTGATAGCATTTTTTTCTGAGCTGTATACTCCTAATAAATATGATGTCGACCAGGCTTTCGGGACTCTGGACCCATGAGATCTTGAGTCCCCTAGTCCCATCTTTGGTCTTTACTCTTTCTCTTTGTTTCTTAACTCTTGCGTCACCTGTCCTCAGACGCAGCACAAGAAGCAGGGGAGGCGGGAAGACCATACAGTGAAAGAAGAAAGGGGTGATGAAAGCTTCTGTGAAAGATTGCAAGTGTCATGGAGAAAGGGGGTTGTGTAACTTAGCTGAAGCAATGGGGGAGCAGAAAATAAGGGGGGATGCGAGGCAGAAAGGGATGGGGTGAAGGGCCTGGAGAATGGGGAAGCTAAGGTCAGAGGGAAGGACTTTGCTGAAAGACTGAGAGGAGGGAGGAGGATGACAGAAAGACAGAGAGAAAACTAGGGGGTAAAAACACGGGCTGAGGAACTGTGAAGGGGAAAGCCAAGCGATACATTGGCAGGAAGCTCAGGGACTCAGAGTGGATGTCGAGAGGCAGAGGGAGAAACAGAGAAAGAGGTGGAGAGGTGGAGTGGGGAGTCAGGTAAAAGAGGGGAGCCTGAGGAGAGGAATCTCTTGTTAGACAACAGGAAAGAAAGGGCAGGTCTAGGCAGCAGGGAGGATGGGAAGTGGAGGAGGAGGCGGTCAGACACCAGGGGACTGATGCAGGGAAGCATTAGGAACAGGGAGAGGATGGGGAGCTGGGTCTCTCACAGCCCTTTGTTCAGGCTTCTCAACTCTAGACAGGGTTTCATTAGGCAGCACGGTGGTGGAGGACGTAGCTCTCGACCCGAGAATCAGATCTGCACTCCAAGCACAGCTTCAGCATTGACGAGCTCGGTGACTGTGCAAGCCGCTTGCTTAGTCTCAGTTTCCTCGTCTGGAAAACTGGGACGACGACACTATCGTTAGGTTATAGAGCTGTTTATCTGTGGTTCTAAATGTGGCGCCGTTAGAACCACATGTAGATGATGATTATTTGCAGTTGTCAGTGCTGCCTTCTTATTGAAAATTCTCCACAACCATGATCCACCATATGACGGCTACAGGTCCTCCCTCCACACCTTCAGTGGACATAAGTCAGTGATAGGACAACTGCGAGGAGTGAGAGGCTGAAGGTTGGGACTTGCAGCTTGTAAGTGGTTTTTGGATGCACCAGCTACATCACTTTGGTGAAGGGAACAAATCCCTCTGCACATTAGCTTCTTTCTGTGATGGAAGGTTTTCCCCTATTGCCTGCCTCCTCTCCAGGGAAACTACTGGGCTTAATAGGAGTGTGGAAAAAAGTGCTCTGAAGTGTTAGAAGTCACATCAACTGGGGGAGGAGGGACAGTTGTTGAGATTATGATCCCTTGCCAGCCACAATACTGTATCACTCCACTCCCAAATCCAGCCTAGACACACATTCTGGTCTCTCTTTCCAACCAAAATGATCATGGAGAGATACCATGGAGCAGCAGCTCTAACCACAGACCCACCATCATCCTGGGATGATGGGTTATCATCCCATAATCCTACTTAGAGACCTGCTAGATAAAGGATGTCAGGGAGGTCACTGGACTGGCTGCCTGTATCCACAAATCAAGGGGCTTTCAGCAACTTACTGGTCCCTTGCTGTCTGTAGCTTCTTTCCCAGCCTCTGAGGTCTTCTCCCTCCTCACTCACACCTTTCCTATCCTCTTCTAATTGACTCAGGACTACTCTCTGCATCTGTTGCACTTGTAACTATAAGACTATCTGTTTTTCTCCCTTGGGTCTTGGGCCCCCAGAGGAAACTCCTTAAATGGATGCAGACCTGACAAATACCAAAAAGGGATCAGCATTCTCCTGGAACAGTCTGCGGGCACCTGAGTTATCTACCATGGAAACTTAGTGATCTTAAGTAGCAACATGAAATATTCCAGCAGACATGATGTTCCTTCATTCTCTTCTCCCACTAGCTGCTAGAGTTACCAAAAATGTATTGGGTGACCCTCAGTCCTGTTTTCTGTCATGCTCTTTTCTCTAGTCTAGCCTCCCTTTGAGACTGTTCTTCCTACCAGGTAGTTATTCACACTCATTCATTCAGTGAGTATATAGGGACTGTAAGCTTTCGGCCATATACATGGATGCAAAGATTAGTAAGACAGAATATCTGCTCCTGAGAAATTCATCCGTCTTTTGCAGGATATAGATACGAGAAGGCCAAACTGCCTGAGAGAGTAAAAAGAGATTCACAGGAGATACAAGGATTTAACAGATATTCTTTACTAAAAGCTGCTCTCTCACTAGATTCAACATTCCAGAAAGAAAAGGAAACATACAGAATTTATTCATTGAATATCTGTTACATGGCAGTAATTGTATTTTGGAGATTTACTGGTGAGCAACACATTCATAACTCCTACAAGGAGATAAACTTAGTCATGTATTCTGAGAGACAAAAAAGTAAACAACAAAGAAAAAAGATCTAAAACACAGAAGACTCCATTACTATGTGATAAATGTTACAACAGGAAATGCAGGATTCTGAGGGAGCAGACAGATGGAGCATCTGCTCTGGTTTGGAGAGAGAGTCTGCCATGAAAATGTCTGAGACTCCAAGATAAATTTCACATAGTTAATGGCAGAGGCAAGCTTCTCTGCCAATTTCAGGTTCACAGCCTCCTGAGCAATGGGATCGTGACTTAGACATGTTTGTGGTTGTTCCCTTCATTGAAGCTTTGTCACATTGCAGGTCATTGTGCAAGATCTCACAACTAGGGTGCCTAGAAGCAAACACTGACTTCATTTATCTTCAGCAAATCCACAGGAAAGGAAAATGAGAGGTGAGAAGTGTCAGGAGTGGGGTCAAGAGTGTCTACTAGATGAACAGAGCCTGAAGAGAGCACAAGATGAGAAGGATGTGGGGGACTTCTACCTGAATCAGTCATGAGAGAAGAGTGAAGAAGTTCTGGTTCTTCAAATGTGACACAAGAGTCTAAAGGATATGGTTTACTTAGGATAGAAACCTAAGAGAAGGACTTTACCAGGCAGGGAAGAGGGAGGCAGTCCCAAGGAGCCATGGAGGGAAGAGGTACATTTCCTGAGGTGAATTTTGAACAACAAACATTGATCTATTCTCTGCTAGGTTCTGCTCTATGTGCTTTTTACTTATTTCTCCTTTAAAATTTTTGCATAGTTTGATTTTAGTTTTAGTTTATGCACATTGATAAGACTCTTCCTCTGGGCAGTTTTTGATGCTACCAAAATATCTAGGTCTCATATATAGGAGAAGGCATAGTAATTTAAGCAAGAAAAGGTTAGCATTCATAACCCAAACTCAAGAAAGAAATTCATCCATATTTTATTTAGGGCAGTGAAAAAAAAAAAAACTTGGGAAAAATAGTGTGTGATAATAGGTACAAAATGCAGTAAATCTTTGGCCTGATTTGGGACCTTCTTCTGGGTACCAGTGAAATTTTTAGCTCCAGGATTCAGCACCCGCCTTTCTAAGACCCAGGAGATTGCTGATGGCATGACGGATCTCCTTGGTCTTAATACTGTATATGATTGGATTAAGCATGGGAGGCACAAAGAGGTAAACATTGGCCATAAGAAGGTGGACAGCAGGTGGAGCATGCTTCCCAAAGCGATGAACCAGGGACAGCCCCACCATGGGCACAAAGAACACCAGCACAGCACAGAGGTGTGAGGTACATGTTTGGAAGGCTCGGAGCCGCTCCTCCTTGGAGGCCAGTCTTGCCACTGTGTGCAAGATGACCCCATAGGACAGTGCAATGAGAGCCAGGTCCAGCATCACAGTGAACGCCACCAGGGTCAGCCCATACAGGTTGTTGAAGGTGGTGTCTGTGCAGGCCAAGTGTATGACCTCTTGGTGCAGGCAGAAAGAATGGGAGAGGACTTGAGACCCACAGTAAGGAAAAGTCCTCAGCAGGAGAATAATGGGAACAAGGGCTACAGGTCCCCGAAGGATGACAACCAGGCCTGCCCTGACCACTCGCTGGCTGGTGATAATGACCGAGTACCTCAAGGGGTGGCAGATGGCCACAAAGCGGTCAAAGGACATGACAAGGAGTACTGAGGACTCCATGAAGGAAAATGAGTGGATGCAGAACATCTGGATTTGGCAGGCTCCAAAGTAGATAACACGCGAGTTGAACCAAAAGATTCCCATAGTGGTGGGCAAGGTGGACACTGACAGGCCCAGGTCAGTGAAGGCCAGAAAGGAGAGGAGATAGTACATGGGTGTGTGCAGACGAGGGCTGGTCTTAATAATTATCAGGATGAAGCAGTTGCCAGAGATGGCCACGAGGTACATGAGGAAGAAGAAGATGAAAATCCATTGCTCGATGGTTTCCAACCCTGGAAAGCCAGTGAGGTGGAGCACCGGGCTAAACTGAGTGATGTTGGACAAGTGCATCCTAGGGGGATGCTGGGCTGATGTTCTTCTGGGGCTGAGCTGAAAATAAATGATTGTTCTGGTTATTAATTCTTTGGCTTCAAGAATAGTCACACCGTCATTATCAGAATCATGCTCATTGTCATCTTTGGTATCTACTTCCTACTGTCAACTCCACCGTCCTCCTACCTGATGGAAACTTTCTTTAAAGTACCAGGCTCACTAGGTTTTCTCTCGATTTCTATTCCTTCTCTGTCTCCTTTGAGGCTTCTCTTTCTTACTCAACACTTAAATACAACCATTCTTTTTCTTGGCAGTTTTCTGTCCATACTTTATTTTTCCTCCTTAGAGAACATTGACACTCTCATGAATTTATTTACTAACTTTATGTTGATAAGTATAAAATACATAACTCTATAATTCTCTTCTTTTTGATTTGCAGACTCACATATCTAACACCAGGCTGAGCATCTGGATCTAGTGTTACCTAGTTTTTTCAAAATTTTAATTTATAATGACTTCCCCTAACAGGGCTTTCATTCAGTTGTTTTCACTAACTCAGGAGTAGAAATGTGGACTTCAGAAATAAGTTGAATATGAGATATATGTTTGAGAGATATAGGCTGGATGAAGAAACTTAAAAAGTGAGGGTAGAGGTAAGTTTCTAGTATTGAGCTTTGGGAACATCTGAATTGTAGAGTTGGAAAAGAGAAGGTTTCACTAAAAGAGACAGAGGGGGGAAAAATGCCAGTTAGAGGAAAACCAGGTGACTGTGGTCTTGTATCAGTTTCAAGAGGGATAAATCAATATGTAACATTGCTAAATGGACAACGTAATAAGACCTGGAAGTGACCAAGGATTTAGCAACATGGAAGTTACAGCTGATCTTGAGAAAGCAGTTTCAGCGAGGTAGTGGGGAATAAAACCATCCCTGCCCCCCACCCCCCCAGAAAGACCATGAACATGTCAGTATTTCTGTTTCCCTCTGCTGTGGCCGTGGCTGCTTTTGGGTCAGAACAGTGACAGGTCCCAGCCGTTTTCCACAGGACCACTTGAGTGGGCAGCCAAGCAGTATCAATAAAGCAGTTCTTAGGAGGGAAAAAAGTGTGTTCATGAGCCAGAGAACAAGTGGACAAGAACAAAAGTAGTAGGTTTCCAGGGAGTGATGGTGGCCCATCTGAGGTTCAGAAATTCAAAGTGGAACTAGTCAGTGCTTAAGTGTGTTTTTAATCACTGTATTTACCTGTTTGAAATCAGAAAATGACTATACAGAGATTTGAATTGAACCAGGTTAAAGTTAGGATAGGCTAGAATGACTTAAGGTAAGGGTCTATGCAGTATGGGTCAGGGTAATCTTCAAAAATGATGCAAATTCTATTTACAGTCCAACAACAGACTCACGGACATAGGAAACTATGGTTATCGAAAGGGAAAGGGGTGGAGGGGGAAGGATAAATTAGGGGTTGGATACTAACAGACAAACGTCACTATATATAAAATAAAAAAGGACCGACTGTATAGAGCAAAAGGAACTATATTCAATTCCTGGTGATAACATATAATGGAAAAGAATCTGAAAAGATAAAAATACGTATATATGTATATGTATAATTGAATCATTTTCCTGTATACCTGAAATTAACATTGTAAATCAGCTACACTTCAATAATTTTTTTTTTAATATGACTCAGGCTATATGGCTGGACAAGGAGGCACAGCAGTGATAAGCATGCTGTCATGCCCTGAGAAGAACTGTCGGGGGAGGTGGCAAGAAGGAAAATGTTTAGGAATGAAGACCAGGGCCAGCCCCTCATCACTCTGACAAAGAGGTGAAAGAACCTATCACACTTTTCCTCTCAGTGTCCTTTTTCCTCAATTCACTACTCACCTACCGCCAAATGACTGTTTTTGTTTTGTTTTGTTGTTTCCTTTTAACCCTCCTGGCTAGAGCAATGCTCTTTAAATTCACCAGTGACCTCTAAGGCTGAAATTCAATGGAGACTCAATCATACCTGATTCCTTTGCAAACTTGTGTCTTCTGGCCATGTCTTCCTTTTTAAAGCTCTCTTTTGGAATTCTTGACGCCAGCCCCTGCTGATTCCCTTTAATGTTTAGGGCAGTACATATTCAGTTCCTTCCATCCGTTGCTCAAATGTTCATATTACTTAGTCCTGACCTCAGACACCTTCTCATTTATTGTTTTCTCTTTTTATTATTTTTACTGTTATTATTACTAGTAGTAGTACTAGTAGACTGATAACCCATAGAAGTTTATCCCTAGTCCTGACAACTCAGCTGTGTAGCAGACCTGAATATCTGCCTTCTTATTAGAGGTCTCCCAATTGATGCCAACTAAACCCAACACATCTAATACTGATCCATCACCTACCCTCTCCACACCTGATTCTTTACAATGTATTGAATCACTTTCCAAGACAACATTTTGGATCTCATGCTGTAATTGACCCTCTCCCTCTTCCCACACCTCATTTTTTAACTGACTTAATAAGTATGTTCTACTTCCTAAATATCCCTATTCCTTTGTTTCCACTTTTGTGCTCACTGTCATCATTCCTAAGTTTTTCCTGCTTAACTGACCTCTCTGACACTTAGTTTGCACAGCCTGACACCCCATGTCCTAGATCTGTTTTCCACTTGAGTCATGGGGTTTATCCCTAAAATGGTAACTGCTCTGTTCTCAGTCTTTCAATAGCTCCCCTTTCACCAGGATACAGTTTAAACTGGTCAGAAGAGCTCTGGTGAGACCTCAAATTTACTGCATTCCGGCACGACGCAGACACCGTGTAACACATTACATAATGTGACTATTTCTCACGACCACGAGGCATTTTATCCTAGTTCACAGAGGAGGAAACCACAGAAAAGGTAAATAGCTCTCCCAAAGTCTGACTTCAGAGAGCTAATTCCCAGTCTGTGAGCTAATCCCACGTCTTACGTTAATTCACAACATGAGTTTATCAGTGAGCTGATGTCAAGGATGGGATTTGAACCCACGTCCAACTACTTCCAAAGTGGGCAGTCCTAATACAAGGTAATACCCTGTCTTTACTCAGCCCTTTCAGCATTGACATCTTTCCAAATTCATTTTTTTCTACCATAGTCAAAAAACTGATAGTTTTTTCTACAATGACTCATATATACTTTTCTTTTTTCTATTCTTTATATTGCTTTATATTTTGCTTTCCTAACAGAAACTACTTTGCTTTTTTGACCAGTGAACAATACTGGTCCTTTAAGACAACATAAATATCATTTCCTCTGACAAATATCTCTTGGTGTCTTGTGTAGAGTGAGGCAAACCCTTCTGTACTCACACAGCAGCTTTGTGGCTGCAAGATTAAAGTGTAAATGTACACATACATCCTTTATATTTTATATATAAGCATATTTATAATTATATATTGTATCTAATGTTATATATAAATATATATATGCAAAATATGTATAAACATTAACATATATAAGTGTATTTACTTGTATATACTTTTCATATAATATACTATTTATACTCATATGCATTCTTTATATACTATATATTCCTTATATATACATCAAAAGTATAAGTATTATAAGCATAAATGTATGCTTAACAAATATTTATGCTTACATATTCATACTTGTGTTTATCTAAAACATAGTATATATAATATATATTACTTTTATATATAGTCCTAGATGTGTGTTTTTTAAGTTATGATTTTTAATCCCTATTTTGTACCAACTTGACCCTGGAGCCCAGTGCAGTGTCTAACACATGGCTGGCACCACTCTATACGAAAAACTGAGTAAGTGAATGAGCGAGTTGAGTGCTTACCCTTTGTCCAAATTAATTGTACCTAGAGGTGGGGGTTGAGTCTTGTTTTTACTGAGTTCAGAACAAGCAGGGCAGGGAGAAGGGTCTGGGGGAAATGGGACTTTTATAGAGAGACATGGCAGGGCTGGGAGAATTCCTGCTGGAAAGGAAGTTCTACTGAGTTTTTCCTGGAAATGAAAGAAAGTGTCCATGTTAAGGGACCAACAGATGTTTCTCCGCTTCTAAAAAACAGGAATCCATTCATCAGCACAACACCGTGGCTAACGACAATGTAATTACAACATTCACAGCAGAGGGGACACAGGTGAGACTTAAAGAGAAAATCCCTGAAAAGAGAGATTTTCACTATGCAGTGAGCAATTAGCTCTGTACTGTAAGTCCATCTTCTAAACATTCTTCTGCTTCAATTTAATGTATTCTATGTTAAAAAATGAATCAGTGATGGAGACCACTGCCTCTAAAATGCAGAAGATGCAGATGGAGCCACGCCTAAGCTCAAGGACAGGAATCAGACCAGGGAGGGGACATTCCCACGTGGTCAAACTCCTGTCAACCCACGTCCTGTGCCCGGGGTGGCAGAGCACATTGGAACGGGGGAGAGGGGATCCCGGATACTGGGGAAGTCACAGGGGTTGTCCATATTAATACACAAGGACTGAGGGCTGGGCCTCCTCTGCTTTGTTAACTGCTCTGGCACACAGAATGCACTCAATACGTGTGATGTTAGATGAATGGCTGTTTGGTGAAGAAAGGAAAGGGAAGGCTGAGAGCACCAGCCAGCTGGGCAGGCAGGGGTCTGTGGAGACCAGAGGGTAGCTGACATCCTGATGCAGCGGGAGGCTGACTCCCAGGCAGGAGCCAGGAAGGGCCCGGCTTGGCCACGGAGACCCAGGTCAGGAGGAGAGAGGCAGCCCTTCCCTCTGGCCTTAGCAGCAGAATGTTGCAGATAATCGCTCCTCTCCTCTAGGGGGAGCAAGCCCTGGGCCTGTCTCTGGCTCTGGGTCTGTGCAAACATGCTGAGGGTATCACAAGTGAAAGCATTTTTATGGGATCCTGGATTCAGGACTTCATTTTGAAAACGAAGAAACTAAGTAAGGCCCAGCTGGGGAATACATCTGCCTGAGGTCTTTTTAGCCTTAAGAGAGAAACCAGGATTAGAACTCAGACCACGTCCTTCCAGGGTCACTGCTCGCTTGGATGCCTCTACCCTCCCTCTTCTTGTCTCTTCTCTCTTAATTCTCGTATGACCCCTTAATATCCACCCCTGGAACCCTGGCACTGGACGGCAGTGCACACTCACCGACAGCTGCTGACTTTAGAAAAGTCAGGTCATCTGCACTGAAAGAGGAAGAGGGCGGGCAGGAGGGCCCCGGGGTCAGTGAGCGGCACCGCTGTGGCTGCCAGGGAGGGATTTATCTTCCTCCTTCCTCTGTGCTTAGGAAGCACCAAGGCTCCACCTGGGAGAAGCTGGGGACAAACAGAGAGTCCCCAGGGCTGGGGGCCCTGAGGACAGGAGCTGTCAGGACTCTCCCCTCCTTGGCCTGCGTCCCTCTGTCCTTCTGTGGGCTCGCAGGAGGCTGAAGGGCCCTGACTTTATAGTGTTCAGTGTCCGGGCTTTGGCTGCTGTCAGGTGTCTGCTGCGGCAACGTGGTCCTGCCTCGCCCCACTACTTCTGCTTCATGAGGAAACCAGTCCCAGGCACCATCACCTCACTGACCCCTTTCCTTTGCTCACTGGAAGGAGCTAGAGTTTGCTAGAGAGGCGGGACGTGATGGATGAAGATTATCCATGTGACCTGCACAGCGGCTCCAAATTGCTCCTCTTCCCTGAAGCCTCACAGCCCCAGGGCCCCAGGGGCCTGTCTCTCCTGCTCTAGCTTTCATGCCTGTTTCTGAGTTCCCTTTACAAGGCCATGAATGTGTCCTTCGTCTCTGTCAGTGACAGTGTCTTTGAGCCCAGAGGTCAACCAGATTAAAACGTTTTATCTACACCCCCACCCCAAATACACGTTCAGGCCTGTCTCAGGCTTTTCCAAGGCTCTCCACTCAGCCTTGAGTGTGTGGGGCAATCCTTTAACGAGCCCTACGGTAAGTTAGGTGTCCCTAACATTTCCCCTCTTCTTGCCTTCTTCTCTCTTCTGGTAGCACCCGCCATCATTTTAGAAAATCCATTTTCCCCTCTCAGTCTGTTGTAAAATCTGAATTGATGAGGTCAGGTCATATGCACATTCCTTTTCCCTTTCCACATGTGTGCACACACACACAGGCACAGATTGGCATGAACAAGGCAGTATATTGTTATTATCTTTCAAGCTGCGAAATATTGATCAGAGTTGTGTGAGGGCAAACCCCCAAATGGGGCAAATAGATCCAAAACACCCAGGTAGGAGGCAGTACAAATTTACACCTGGTTCAGAACACGTGGTTATGGCCAGATGCAGGCAGGCACAGTCAGGTGACAGGGCAGGGTGCAGGGGACATCTTACTGAATTGTACTTGAGGATGTGGTTTGGGCACAGACTTCATCTAGGCTTGTTGGAGAGGAAGTCCCTGTCAGAAAAATTTAAGACTGACTGAGCTCAGCCCCTTTCCACAAGGAACACAGGACCTGACCCTGTTCTGTATCAGAGATTAAGAAAACTTGTATGGGAGAGAGAGACAAAGATATATTTGATTCTAGAATTCTTTTCAGGGTCCCAATATATGTTATGTTTAAGGGACCTTTTATCCAGAATCAGTACCAAGTCAACTGGGTCAAGCTTGATGGGGTAAGAGATTAATGCAGAAATGAAACAGCCCCACCAGTATACATGCTGTAGTTTTTCAATACAACCATCAGGAGGAGCCTTATGCTCCCAAATAGGCTTAAATTCAAATTCTTCTCCCCCTCCCTTCATAACCCCTTCCCAAAAGGTTAAGAAAATAGAACTTTCCCCCCAGCACCATCTTCCCACATCCTCTGCACCTCTCATATAGCTCTGAAAATTTCCAGTCAGTCTATTTCACCGCTAAAGATGATCTCCGTCTCAGGCATACACACAACAAACCCACACAAGCCCACATGAAATTCTGAACTGACAGAGAGGATACATATTTCTCTATTTTCTCAAATTTTGAAGACAGTTTTATTGACCAAGCTTTGGATCCCCAGTCTGGCCAGACAGACCTAAATGAAATCCTTGCTCAGAGTTCTCTGTCGCTTCATGTTCACAGACTCAGCTGGGGAGGGGTGCTCTGTCACAGAAAATGGCTGTAGGTTGGAGGGGAGCAGAATTTGTCATCCCAAAGTATGCCTTTTTGGCATAAACATTATTTAAGACTGGTTATTTTTAAGAAACAGCAGACACAGGAGAAGCTCAGAAAACCTTTTGTACGTGATATTTATTATTTATAAGTGAGCTCTCTATTTGTAAGTGTGTCTCCCTCTCTGTAACAAGAAATGGAGACTGGCTAAATCTCTAGAAACTTATCTGAGGAGAAGACATGGACTGAAACCTGCATAACAACCTTACCCTTGTTTAGTGTGCTTTTCCAGATTGCCTTTCATAAGTGTCTCCCCGACACCCCAACATCTTCTTTTGTCTTTGGCTGGAGATGATATTATTTAAGGTAGTGACCTGGGTCATTTCAGGGAGCTACTCAGTTCTCCTGGGTCTCTCCCATGTATACAGGAGTATACACAATATTAATTAAGCTTTTGCTTGTTTTTCTCCTGTTAATCTGTTGTTTATAACAAGGGGTTTCTGCCAAGAACCGAGAAAGGTAGAAGGAAAATTATTTCTCCTCGGCCACAAGGCTGAGCTCACTCTTCTCTGAGCCGAGGTGCAGGCCTGCTGGATGAAGCCCTCCCTGGATGAACTCCATTTTGTGGTGTGTCACTGACTGCATCTTCGAGGCTGGCAAGACCCACAGAGTTTCAGATAGCAGAAATACTCTATCCTTATCTAGAGCCCTTGAAAAAGTTTCCAGTTGTAGTTTATTTTGTCCGTTCTCCTGCAACACTGGCTGTCTGCAGCTATGTAAACACAGAACTGCATGATTCCAGAAAGTCTGCAATGTTCTCCTAGCGGAAGGTTCCACATCTTCCCACAGCAGCCCTCTTAGAAAGTTTTTCTTTCCTTATAGCCTCCCTCTGTTCACTCCCTCTGAAGAGGAACAAATTTCTATTCTTATTGTAGACGGTTATCAGAGATACCCCTTTTGGAAAGCCAAGGATCTATCCCCTCCTTCCCCCAAACATGGTCTAAGCCCGCCTGTCTTTTTCACCTGTCTATCTCGACTCATGGCCCAGGAAGTTTAGAAAACTCAAGCACCTGTCTCACCAAAGCAGGTCTGACATTTCCCAAACTGTTTCCGAGGCCACTTCCTCACCTCTACCACAAACCTTACATATGTGAAAAAAAAGACAACTTCCCCAGGCTGGTCTCCTTGCTGTTCAATCAGTGGCCACCAGTATGTTGTGTGCGCATTCCACCTGACTGGACAGCCCCTGTCCCGTGCGCTCTAGGCAGACAAAGGATTAGACTCTGCCTACAGTAAGTAGATCTTGCAACTTGTTGGAGAAATGTTTGAAACTCTTAGTATTCAAAGCCTTTGAAATGCTTTAAGGAGAGTAATAAAAACAGACATTATTGCTGATGTTAGAGGAATGGAAAATACTTGGGAAAATCTTATAATAATTCCAGTAGGAGATGAGCAAAGTCATGGGACACAGGCAAAGAGAAGAGACCAACGAGGCACATGTTCAGAGAGAACAATCTTCATAACATGCAGACATCAAGGTGTGAGTGGAGTCTGACACCCAGACACTTTGACACCTATACTCCCTTATCATAGCAGTCTGGACCCATTTTTCTGAGGCCAGCTAAACACCTCTTCAAATTACTTTGTATCTCAAGTCTTATTGTTGAGTCCTAGCTTCCCTAACTGCTGGGATCCTCCCGGTTTCTTTGTAATAACCTGTAGTTGGAATCCAGATAGATCCGTTGTCTTCTGAAATCTTCTGCTAATTTTTCTTTTTCCTCTTTATCAAAACCATATTAGTGGCTGAGCTATGATCAAGGAGGAAACATCAGTTTAACCAGCTACTAGACAGTGTGGAGTTCCCCGAAGAGAAAGAATTTCTTAGAAAGGCTCAGTCAGGGAGTTGCCCTCCCCTCTGCCCCCAAACAAATTTTGAGACCAGAGCCAGGCCAAGAGTAAGCAAGATAGGCACCCAGAGAGCAAAATTTAAGCAGACACTCATTAGTGAGAAGAGATGCCACTAGGTGGCCTCCAAGAGAATCCTGGAATGGTGACCATGTCCTTCTTTCCAGGTTTTGATGGGCCATCTCAAGTTGCTCTCCACAATCTAGCTTCAATACAGAGCGAAGGCATTTTGGGTGAGATCCCAAAATGCTCCTTGCTTCTCCTTGGTTAAGTAGTGTTCTCTCAACCAGTTTGACTGAAACCAGCCCCTTATCTTTCATTAACTTAACATTCTTTGTCTTGTTCCCTAATGTAGCTCCATAATGTCTATAAGGATGAGAAATTTGGATATAGATAAGATGAGGAATGTAAAGTAAAAAAAAAGGAGAATCCCAGTAGAGAAGAAAAAAAAAACCCTAAAATCTAAAATGTATTGAATGAAATAAATTCACAAAGGAAAGAAATTTAAGGTTACCAGGGGGAAAGGGGGTGAGAAGGGATAAATTGGGAGTTCGAGATTTGCAGATACTAACTAACATATATATAATAGATAAACAAGTTTCTACTGTATAGCACAGGACTGTATTCAATATCTTGTAGTAACCTATAATGAAAAGTAATACGTAAACGAATATATGTATGTATGTGTATGACTGAACTATTATGCTAAGCACTAGAAATTGACACAACATTGTAAACTGACTACATCATATATGTATGACTGAATTACTCTGTTGTACATTGGGAACTAATACAACTAATGCAACATTGTAAATTAACTATACTTCAATGAAAGATTAAAACAAAATAAATAATAAATAAACAAAAATAAAATTTATTGGATGAAATCCAAATTTTTTGAACAACAGAGGAAAGGCTAAGTTAACTGAATTTTAAGACACATCAATATAAATCATCCAAACAGAAACATTGAATAAAGCAAAAATATATTTAAAAATTAAGAATCTCAGAGGTATGTGAGACAGTTTCAAACTATTATATGAGCAATTAGAGTTGTAAAAGAAGAGATTTTTTCAAAAAAAATTTCAAAACACTATTGCCTGAATTTTTAAATAATTTGAACGTAAATAGTAGTCATGATTTCATATGCTCAGCAAATTGTGAGTAAGGCCAATTAAAAAAGAAAGCATATAGCTAAATGTATATATTTCAAATTGTAGAAAACAAGTAATATACACACACAGAAACAGAGCAGGACTCTGTAGGGTCCTCCCTGGTAGAAATCTTTTCCGTGTCCCCCATTTCTTTTTGTAGGAAATACACTTCATTCACAATCCCTGACCTTCCCTGAATTACAAAGGGTAGGCTCAAAAAGCTGCTAATCAGGGAAGGGAGGGAATGCAGAGACATGAGAGGAAGACTCAAGCAACAATAGTGCAGACTTGGGGCAGGGTCCTGGGTCTGCAAGGAATACACATAAGAGTATCTTTGAGTTCTTCCGCAGGAACTAGGGCCCCCACCCAGGTGGAGGATGGCAACTTCAGGCTGAGCACCAGATTCCTGTACAATGCCCTGTTACCTCAGCACCAGCCATTCAGGAGAACATCACAAGCCCTGCCACCCTCACCCCAAATTTGGCCCATTAAAAAAAAAACCATCAAAAAAAAAAACAAACACATCAGGGTGTTCACGTTTTTTTGAACCCTGAGCTTCATGTTCTTGTTGCTTGGCTCTGCAATAAACCTCTCTCTGCTTAAAGCTCCAAAGTTTCGGTTTCTTCAGCTTCACTGTGAACTTCTATTCAGACACACACACACACACACACCTTAAAAGTAGCCATAGATAAAGACACTTTCATTACATAACAGAAAACTATTAAAAAAAAATTTACCAAAATTTTCATGGGGAACAACAGTCAGGGGAAGAAAAAAGACACATACCACATGACACAGGGTGTGCCTTCACCCCCAGGCCTGGGGGTTGACTAACTGATTAATTGGTTGACTGATTGACTGATAACTCATGACACGTGGTGCACTTCAACCCCAAGGCCTGGGGCTGGAGGAACAAACCTTCTCATAGAGACATGACACGGGGTGTGCCTCCATCCCCAACCCCGTGTCACCCTCAGGCCTTCTGATTGACTGATTGATTGATTGAGTGACAACTCCGTTTCCCAGAGCTCTGGTTGATTGAGGGCTCAGGTTTCTTGTGTTCTGGATTTTTCTTTTCCCCTTCCTCTCCCTTCCCCCAATGCTCATTTCTATCTAAGCTACCTTAGATTCCCTCCTCTAGTTATAGAATCCCAAATCTTGGGGACGTTGAGAGTGAGGACCGCTCTAGCTACTTCCTGCTGATCTGGGGTGATGATGGAGCTTGTTGGGGTCCCAGATTAGCTGGCTGTCCTTGCACAGGATGTGAGTAAAGGGTTGGTGTTCATCGAGGTGCTTGTATATGTGTGGTCTTGGCTGATTGGTTGATTACCTTGTTATATAATCATTTGAAGTTTATCTCTAGAGGAGAAGAAACACTTTTCATGAGAAGGCTGAAAAGACAGAGGTCAAATATAGAGAGCTAATCCTAGCCAAAGGATGAAAGGGGCAAACAAGGGTCTTAAAAATTTTTGAATTCTGTGCTTTCTGTTGGTTTAGGGTTTAGAAAGCAGATGTTGGAGTGTTAGTCCAGTGAACTAAAGGAGGAGTAAAAAGAGGGACCCTAATGTCAGAGACATTTTCAATTAGTATTAAAACAGTTTGGTGGGGGCCCTCAAAGAGAAAAGATTTGAACCAGGAGACATTTAAGGAAGAGGTTTCTCTAACAGGGATCCATAGTCCCCTAGGGCGATGGAAGAGTCTCACTGCAGTGTTGCTTGGAAAGCAGTCGCAGATCGCTAAGAGGTTCACGAGAATGTGTGCGGTGAACCAGATCTCATCAGGGTTTTCCAGGGGTTGGTCGGTGAGATCTGTTCTAGCTCCCAGAGAAATGGATAGGGTCTTATGACATAGGTGGAAGGGAAGAGACTCGTCTGGTGATGGTAATAGTGTAGCAGGATTGAGAGTCCCATAAACAGAGAGAGTGACATCTGGGTTTTCCAGTAGTAATGCTTGATATTTAAGAGGCCGAACATCTGAGAGCCAAAAATGTCTCTTGCCTTTTAAAAGGTCAGAAACTTGATGGTTAGCATATGCTTGTATAGGGGTCCCCAGAGTTAGCTTAAAAGCTTCCTTCAGGAGAGTGGAGAGGGCTCCCAACACTCTTAGGCAGGAAGGCCAGCCTCAAGCAGTGGGATCTAGCCGCTTGGAGCGGTATCCCATAGGCTGTTGGGTAGGATCCAGCCGTTGGGCGAGGACCCCCAAGGCTATTCCTCCTCTCTCATGAACAGAGAACTGTAAGGGCTTTGTGGGATCTGGAAGCCCCAAGGCTGGGGATCTCACTAGGAGATTTTTTTGATTCTTCCATTGCTTCCTGTTGGGAAGGACCCCATTGGAGATGTCTTTCCAATCATCTACACCTAAGGCCCCTTCTGGGCAGCTGGGGACCTCAGATCTCCATGAATCAGCTCATGGATCTGGTGTTTAAAGTATTGAACAATAGAGGCAGGGCTAAAGAGGCAAAAAGGATTCAGGGACAACAGCAAAAGGCGCAGTTCTTAGCTGCAGCCTTCATCTCCGCACCACCTCAGATTTACCCTCTACCAAGGTCCGTGGTGAGGACAGGATCCAGGATGCCTGCATCAGAACCACTGTCTCACCAAAAAGGAACCTGCTTTAAGTACAGCCAGGAGGGCCACTGGAAAAACAAATGCCCCGTGTATGGGAAAAGTCCACCAGGACCCTGCCCCATATGCAAACAAAAAGGCCACTGGAAGCGGGACTGCCCCCAGTCCCAAAGGGGGCTTGCGGCTCCCAAACCAATGATGGCTGAGATGACTACAGACTGACGGGGCCCGGGACCCTTCCTGGCTCCCACAGGACACCGGGTCATTTCTCTGGCAGAGCCTTGGGTAACCCTTGATGTGGCAGGTAGAAAAGTTGTCTTCTTATTAGGTAAGGTAGGTAAGGGAGCCACCTACTCTGTGCTGACTGCTTTCCCTGGACCCTTGCCCTCCCAATCCTGTGTAATAACGGGGATCAATAGAAGGCCCCCAAACAAGGTGCTTACTAAAAATTTACTTTTACACAGGAGTTTTTGCTGTTGTCTGAGTGTCCCTTCCCCTCGTTGGGAAGGGACCTACTTGCTCAGTAAATCCCAAGAAATAATCCAATTCAAAGACCCTTACATGAAAGACACACACCCCAAAAAAGGTCTCTTGGCTTTGGGAGCCTGCCTCAGTCCCAAGCCAGAAGAGGTCTCCCTCTACCCCATATTAAGTCTCAAGGAAACCCTCCTGTCTGGGAAACTGACGTCCCTGACAGAGCTACTATTGTCAGGTTAGCATCAGAAACGGAACCACGTGAGGCCACAGGCCAGCCTCTTCACATCAAAGGCCAAACCAAGAGCCTTAATGAAAAAACCTCTCAAACCCAGGAAGACTCCTCAAAAGTGTTTGTAAATAGATGGCCAAATGGGAGGCCATCGGTTGGACTAAACTGACCATCGCTGATATTTGGAGCCTAATAAACATTTTTTGGAAAAGTCTCCCCTAAGCTAAATGAGAAAAAACAAAACTGTCTTTGTTTTACAAATCTAGTCTCTACAGGACCAGAGGTGTGGCTCTAAAACTGATACAAAGCCCACCGACCCTTCCACCACTCCCCAAACCTCCCCTATGTATTTACCTTAAGAAGCAAGTATTTTAAAAAAGATGTTTTTTCTGGCCTTTGAAAAACAAAGTCTTTCTAGGAAAAACTTGCCTTTGAGATACAAATATTCTACCTTGTCTTCTCCAGGAACTCTGATCTCACCATCTTTTTAAAATGCAAATTTCAAAAAGGGGGGTGGGGAGGGATAAATAATTTGGAACTTAATTTGTGAAGGACAAGTAAAAATTTTATCTCTTTTTCATAAATATTAGTAAAGAGGCTTAGCCATCTAGATGGGCAACTTTGATTTGTTCTATCTGCCAAAAACCCCAGTTTAAATCCAACCTCTTTTGGAGCCAGTGGTTTTTACTTTGTTATATCTGATTCATGACTGAAATTTAAACATGGAAACTATAAGGTGTCTGGTTTGTGTGTCATAGATGTATGGTATTGGCACAATTAAATGGTAAAAGAGCTCTTTAATTGGCTGAAAGGAGATTAAGTACTTATATAAATACTCAAACATAGAGAAAACTGGCTAAAATAAATTTCAGGTTCACATTATCCAAAAAGGATTCAGTGCTGGTATTGGTATTGAAGCCAGCTTAAGCTCGTTGGTTTAATTAATATAAACTTGTCTTTAGAGACAACAGTGTTAAGTATAATACTTCGGTTGTGCCCAGGCTTATAGAGGTCAAGCAAAACTTTATTATATCTGTTACAAATTTGTCAACAAAAAAAGTAACTCAATGTAAAAAAAATTTCAAAAAGTAAACAAAATAAGAGATCTGGGGTAAATTCTATAGGAGTTTTCTTTTGAAAGTATCTACCTAAAATTATCTCTCCAAATTTTGGTACTTAAAACTAAGTTAAAAAGTTCACTGACTACCTATGTCATTTATAAAACATTAAAACATTAATTGATGGGCAGATCTAAGTTTATCTACCTTTGCCTTAGGAAAAAAAAAAAAAAACACTAAAGCGTAAGTTTCCAGTCAGGAAACGGTGATATGACAACCAATTCACAGTTGCTTGCTTCTTGGTTTTTGCCAGAGATTCATGGTTTTTGAGGGTTAAAATAATAATACATGTAGTTAAAGCTCCTAAAATAAGTATTTCAGTATACAGTGGGAAAGTAAGATGTATGTTTCAGTAAGAGTTTCGTAAAAAAAACTACGGAAAAAAAAAAGAGGTTTCACACATAATCAGGATTTTAAAAATCTAACAAATTCAAAAAGTTCTTTGTAGCCCCAGGTAACTTTAAGATGCTTTAAAGAAAACTTGAGACATCTCAGATATTAAGCTAACTAGGATTATTTAATATGTTAAGTTAAATATAATCAGTCATAATTCCAGTCATTACAAACAAATCTCTATCAATTACAGGTGTTTAACCATGCCTTTTAAATCTTTTTGTTGTTACAGAATGTCAAGTTGTTACAAAGGTGCTTCATCTTTAAAAAAATTCATCAGAAGTCAATGGAAACAGTGGGTTACAACAGTCCCAGTCAAATGATGGCCCATACCCTCAGCACTCTGGACACAAAAACAAAAGGCTGTCCTGCCCCTGGGGCCCCGGGATTAGGCATTCAGAGGTTTTTTGCTCCCTGATAGGCAGGGTCAATGCTCCTACTCAGCCTGGAAGTGGTTTCAGAAGACGACCATCATCCCTCTACAACCCCTTAAGAAGATTATGGGAGTAAAATCTCTGAGATGGGGATGAGACAGGAAGGGGGCAGGGCACAGCCATTCAAGGAATAACACAGCAATTAATACCAGAATGGCGAAAGATTCAACCCCCACTAGGCCTTGAGGCTCAAAATGGTCTTTCACTTTATGTTTAACATGTATGAAGTATAAATATTATGTTATATTTATATCATAGACATACTTAAGGTATGGAAATTTTTAAAGAACTCAGTTATTTACTGGTTTACGTGATCTTAAAGATTTTCTTAATCAGATTTTATTTTTCATTAGTAAAAATAAGATGTAAAAAATGTTTCATAGAGTTTTACTGAGGAATAATAAATATAAATCTTCTAATAGGGCTGCACGTGGCTCATAGTGGCTGCTAAAAACCACTGCTGATGGATTTTTACTGACTGTTAATCATCATTTTGTGCCAACTACCCCACACACATGCACATACATATCGTCTTCTATCATGTTGGCCCCAGGCTGTGCTAGATGATAAGTAGGTGCTTAGGTTACGCTTGTGAATGAGTGAATACCTGCCTTTAAAGACTCCATTCTCCCAGTATGTCTAGGCTTAGATCCTGGTCATACAGCCACGTGCATTTTGATAGCCCAAACACCCTAGCACAGATTCTACTCCACAGGCACCTAGCAAGTGTTAGTTACTGGGTATCTGTCTAATCTGGTCCACACGACTGACCCACAATGTAGGCTTCTTGGAGGTCTGCACTAGATCTGTGAGGGCCACAAGGAAGGTAAAAAATTCTGAGTAGATGCGTCCAACATTCACAGAAGAGAGTTCCTCTAAATCCTCATGAGAACATGCAGATTCAACATTCTTACTCCCTAGAACACATTGGCCTACAGAGGAAAGCCATCACCAGCTCTATAAGTTTGATTCTTCCTGTTTCTAAGCATAACACCTTAAGTCACTCAGTCTCTGGGAATCTCAAAATCTTCTGATAAATAAACTAAAACCTCTTCTAGGTTCTGCTTTCTCCCAGGGTCCTTAAGAGAACAGAATATCAGTCTTTACATTAGAATATTGTACATACTATCAAGCATTGTGCTTGTAAGCAAGTTTTCACTAAGTCCTCACCTTTTTTGGCAGACCAGACTAGGTTTCTTCTCACTACAAGTATCAAATTATCCCATTTTCACAAAATGCCTAATAATAAAAATAGCAGTCATAATAACAGCTAAAACTTCTGTAGCATTTACTATGGGCCAGGAACTATTAGATGCATTACATATATTAATACATTTAATCATTAAAACAGTCCAACACACTAAACAGACCAAAGCACAGATGGATGAAAAGATTTGCAAAAGAGCACACAGCCACTTAGTAGAAGGTGGCATTCTAACCAGACTGTTGAGTCCAAAACCGCTGAGAAGCATGAAACAACAAGTTTCTAGAAAGCTAGAGCAGTCATAACTGGCTTACCCATGCTGGGCCACAGTTAAGTGGTTGAAGATGCAACAAATCTGAATTGAGCTGGAGGGCTCAGATGCAAAGGGCCAACCAAAGACTGGATTACTTGTGAGGTGCAATTGGAAGAGGGGTAGTTTCGCTTTGGTAGAAAAAAACTTTGAAGAATGTCTGGCTCCTCACTAACTGCTGGGTAAGGACCAGGAAACACTTAGACTTCATCAAGGTTAGGATGTGAGACGTTAGATGATGAAAATAGGCACAGGGAGAATGCTTAAGGAAAGAATACCTTGGAATGCATGGATTGTGTCAGTGCCTTATGGTGATGGACCAGCACGTCGGAAATACCGTTTTTCATTTTAACTTCAAAAATCTCTCTTAACAATGGGTTTATTCGAGTTAACAATGCAAGAACTAAAGCCTAGTGGTTCAAGGACTTTGCAAGTTCACATGCCTGTGTACAGCAGGGATCCTTTTCCACCTGAGCCATGGTGAGACTTCAGAGACTGTCTTCTGCCCCGTTCCTAGAGGCCTTTCTCCTGGTTCGTTCACTGTAGGCAGAGATGGCAGTATTTGCAAAGCTTGGGAGGGGCGTGGTTGTAGACCCTCAGTCCTGTGTCTAAGAGATAAAGAGTTCAAGCCCTGGGAAGGGCTAAAAGTTAGGGCCTGTGTCTCATGGCTTAGATAGCACCCTTACCTCAACCCTCCTAACCCTGTGTGCACAGGAACTCCTGCTTGGGACTGCACAGGGGTTAGTCATAGGTGAAGAATTATTTTCCTGCCATTTATGAGCTCTTGCATTACCAACTGCCCCACAACCATAGCTGACTTCCTCTAACCAACGTCCAACTGCTCCCAACAGTCCTTCGACTTGTATGTTTCCCAGTGCTGGTGATGGTCCTGGTTCCCCGCTTTCTAGCCTAAATTCACGCTTCTGTAGCCACATTCAGACTCCTCAGACCCCAGAGAGGCAGGCAGAGGTCCTCAACGAATGGTTAGGGACATAAACTTCATCCTGCCATCAGGCCAACATATATTGAGCATCTACATGTGCTGGAGAATGTTGATTTAAGTGGAGGTGATGCCTGAATCACAGCCCCTGCCCTCAAAGTTTATTGCTAAAGACTTAAAAAAAAAACTGTATAATTTAAATGTATCAGATTGTGCTGAATAAAATCAAGTGCATTTTTATTGCAATGTTAAGTCTCACCAGGGCCTCAGTTCCCCTGGAATGGTGTGAAGCCAGCACAGAGTCACTTCCAGAGCCCTGTCAGGGCAACAAGATGACATGTGTATCTCACTGATGTGTTAATTTGTTAATACACTTTATGGAAGGACTTCTTTAGGGTAATAAACCATGTCCACTCCTCTGACTAGAGAAGAAGGTGGTTGCTGACCAGGAAGTCAGAATACACTGGGTTGTTACTTATTCTATCTGTATCTAAATGCATCTCTTTGCAGCATTTTTTACCATGTGCTTATCTCAGGGGAGGAGGGGTAAGATCACTTCGATGCCTTGTTGCCAGGCTGGAACCAGCCTAGCATTGTTGTCTTTGGCACCTCTGTATGCTCTAACCCCATGGTTTCCGTAGCTGGCAAACACCAACGATATTCTCATAACACTGATCTCAAGGCACTGAACCTGTCGCTGGGTGACCTCTAATCCCTCAGGTTCACTAGATACTTCCGCAAACTCATGGTGTAATAAAGACCTTATTTTAAGGTCTGGCCCAGTTCATGGCCCTAGTGCTCCAAACGTCTACAGCATACGTCATCAGACAAAAAAAGAAATGTTCTTTGGCAACTGCAATAAACCACCACTTGAAGTCAAGGTAATTACCAGCATTATTAAAGACATTCTTGGTTTTACGGTCTTTTCTTTGCCCTGTGCTGAGTGGGCTGCTGTGGCAAAGAGGAGAAGCAGTGGTAGTTGCATGGGCAACACTCTGTAGCCTACTGTGTATTTCCTTTTCTCTTTTTTTCTTTTCATGGCTATCCAGCAACTCTTAGGAAAACATGGAGAGCACAATGATTGAAAATTGTTCACTAAAATCAACCTTTCACATAACCACATTAAAATGAAAATTTATCAGTGGAAACTCAGGGAAGCTGAAAAAGTTGCCCTATGAATTTGGCTTCAGGACGCTCAGAACACATGCTCAGGAAAGAACAGGCAGACCCTGCACACAGGGGGCTTGGTTGTTCACTTTTGGAGTCTCCTGTCACAATGGATGGGCAAACAGCTTAGAGGGATGCCCCAGAGTGGCAGGAATATCCAGACATGTACATAGAGATGTGGGAACAAGAGGAATAGAAAGACACAGAAACATCATCCACCCTTAGTTTATTATTTTGTGTAATAAAGAACATTTTAATAAGCTCCGACTCTATTCAAAGCATTGTGCTTAGAATGAGTATCATAGTCCACAGGGAAAGGGGAGAGATAGATAAGGAAGAGGGAGTTTCAAGTGTGACAGGCATTTCTAAACAGAAAGAAACACCAGTCTCACGGGCCTGTCAGTACATGACACATTACACGGCTTTAACATGCACCAGATTTGCCATAGCCCCACTTTTGCTTATTGGGCTTGCCTCCCTATTACCCTATATTCCAATGATTCTGTGATGTTCTTCTCCTTTAGTGATCAAGGGCAAAGGATTTTGCAAAGGTCAGAAGTTCACCTGTGTCTAGACAGAACCAAGGGACCTGATTTCATCCATCTTCAAGGAAATACACTGCCCTGGGTGGCCTGCACAAGGCTTGTTGAACCCTGGCATCTTAGTCTTTCTGCTTCCTGTATTGAATCTATAACCACCGTTGCTGCCACCATTGAAAATGGGATCTTATCTGGCCGAGAGGTCCTCCTCACCTGGTGTGTGGGTGACACCTACACCTACAGCCTGCTGTGAAAGCCTTTTCTCCAGCCCAGGACTTCTTTCACACCTAGTACAAGTATCTCCTTTTTCTTTCTTTCCCAGCTAATTACACACATACTTTACCCTTTATGGCATGAGGAATACATGCCAACCTCCATTCATGTCCAGTTCCAACCTGAATTAATTTCCTCTCCAGGCTCTGATTATACATAACTTCTAATAAACTCTTTCTCATCAAGATTCATAATAAAACTTCTTCCTCTGGACCAAGAATTGACTTACTTCTTTATTTGAATTAACTGTACTGTGTAAAAACTGAGCATTCGTATTTTAGATATACACTGTGCACAATAGTCATCAATAGAAATTAGCTCAAATAGATACTGCTTCACTGATGACAATATTCCAGAAAAGGCAACCAACTTTGCACAAGGAACAAAAGAAGTGAAAGTCATTGGTTGTGGGAACATCCAGTCCTTAAGGAAAAGACAACTGTAGATGGAATCTGCTGTAAATTTTTTGGATCATGCCACAGGACATCAGAGCTGCTGTTAGTAGGATAAGAGTATTTGAGCACAAAATGAGTATCAGTTGAGCACATGCTAAGCACCTTGCACTGTGTTTAAGTTTTCACACAGCTTACTATACTTCACCCTCATAAAAAAGGGAGCAGCAGAAGAAAGAGTTGTGTCTGAAAGATTTTTTTTTGACAGCTGTCCATCTATTTTAATATATTTCTTAGAAACTTGTGCCAGTCATATTATCCTTATGTTTATAATCTCTTAGTCCTTTCCCAGATAGGAAAGTGTAAATGTCACTTTTTTTTTAATTTAAAAAAATTTTTAATTTTTTTGGGGGGTAGGTAATAAGGTTTTTTAAAATTTATTTTTATTTTAATGGGGGTACTGGGGATTGAACTCAGGACCTGGTGCATCCTAAGAACACGTTCTACTACTGAGCTCTACCCTCTCCCCTGTAAATGTCATGTTTTTGATGATGGCAGAGAGAATAACTGGAGTATGCTACTGCGAATCTGCTTAGTTTTAATGCTGTAGATGACAGGATTCATAAAAGGGGGGAAAAACAAATAGATGTAGCTCATTGTGATGTGTACCAGATGAGGGGCTTTCTTCCCAAATGTGTGGAAGAATGTCAAACCAACCACAGTGACATAGAAGACTAAGATGTAGCAGATGTGGGAGACACAAGTGTTGAGGGCTTTGGCCCTCTCTCCAGAAGCAATGCTCACGACAGTCTTGAGAGTCATAATATAGGAGCAAAAGATTGTCAGACAGTCCAGTAGGGCCATAGAAAATATCACCACAATAGGATACAGGTGATCGAAGGTGATGTCAGCACAGGAGTTTTATAACATCCTGATGGAGGCAGAATGCATGAGAGAGGACATGAGATCTGCAACAGGAAAACCAGTAGAGAAGCAATATTGGGGGCAAGATGAGAACAAATCCCCTCATAAAAATGCCCACCCTAGTCTTTATCACTTGAGTGTTGGTAAGAATGGAAGTGTATCTCAGAGGGTTGTGCATGGCAATGAACTGATCATAGGCCGTGGCAAGCAAAATTCCAGACTCTATGATGGAGAGACTATGGATGAAGTAGGCCTGAAGAAAGCAGGCTCCACGGCTCATTTCTCTGCGACTCATCCACACCATGCACAGCACAGTAGGCATGGTAATCAGGGTCATCCCAAGGCCTGCAGCTGCCAGCATGGCTAAGAAATAGTACCTAGGCTCCTGAAGGCTACGGTCATTTCTGAAGAGAAATATGAGAATGCTGTTGCCAAGAAGGATGGAGATGTAGACTACAGATAATGGGATGGAGATCCAGTGGTGGGCCTTTTCCAGGCCCACAAATCCAGTCAGCAGAAAGGGTGAGACACGTGTGTTGAGTCCCATGATGGGCACTATAATAGAACAAGGCTTCTCTTAAGGAAACCCTATGTATAGGTCTGCAGGTCTTCAGAAATTTTCCTTTAGTGACCTCTGTTTTTCTGAGTGTAGAGCTTCCCTGAACTGCAGTGACACCAAAGAAATGAAGCATCCATTCTTGGGAGAGTCTCGGAGATGGAAAGAAATAACAGTAATAGGAACAACAACTACAAATTTAGTTCCTAGTAAATCTGCCAGGCAACATACTAGGCACGGAGGATACAGTCATGAGTGCACACAGAGTTGGTTCTTGTTCTTGTGAACCTCAAAGCTTCAATAGCTTCAAGGAATAAAAGAGAAATAACACTGACATAAAATAAAATGATGATAGAAGACTTACAGTATTCCACAGGAGCATGTAGATTACTTACTTTAATAAATCTGGCAAGGTTTGGGAACAGTCAAGGAAGGCTTCCTCAGGGTAATATCTGACAGGTGTGTGGGAATCGATTGTATAAAGAAAGGGAAATTTTTGTTTTTTCCAGAATTTTCTCAGAAGAGAAATTTCTGAGGCAAGAATGAATTGAAAAAATAATGGATATTCAATGCAGTTATAAAAACGCAGGTGAGAGCAACAAATGATTAGATTGCCGAGGTCTGATTTGTTTGAAAAATCATACAAGAGGGCTAACGTGATACCACAGGTAAGGCTCTAAAATCGTTGACCATCTGTGCTTTGTAAATACATTTATCAGTGTTGGGATAAACTAGGACATGAGAAATGCCAATATATCATCATAGACATTAAGGAGAATTTTCTAGAGTGAGTTTATAACATATATGTATAACTCCTCTAAGACCTCTACACTTTGACTTTTAGAAAACTCCTTAGTTGAGGTCCCAGCTCCTCCAATTTTTAACCATGTAATTTTGGGCAAATCCTTTGGACTCTCTCAGCTTACAATCCTCAGCTGGAAATAAATGAGACTAGCCAACTTCGTCTTGTCCTGTGAGGAGTAAGTGCGATATAATTTCAGAGTTGGTCACTGGTAAGACACTGTGCATTTGTAGGGGGTTGGGTTACATTTATTGTAAAGGGCCATTCTGATTCTGTCTGGCAGAGGCAGGTGGGAAGCCATCACACTCAGCTATGTTGACTCATTCTGATTTATTCAAAATATTTAGTGGAGAAGAGGTTTAGGATAGTGGGGTTTTAAGAAGGCTTGGGGTGATAGTGACTGAAGCGAAAAGCTAGGATTAGCGAAAGGTTACTGGTGTCTGTTGTGGGGTGGGGAGAAATGAGAAGAGGGGGGCACTTTGGTGAGCACAGACCAGACCATCTTGAGGCTTGGGCTGCCTATGAGGTTGGGGGCGGGGGCAAACTTGACCTTGGTAGAATTCAGAAGAGAATCAAAAGTATAAAACAGAAACAGAAACAAAACAAAGCAAAATAACAACAAGAAACAGTATTTTGGCAGGGATGGGTCTCCCTTAGTTGCCTATTTGCACACGTCTAGTCAGTGTTGTTTCCTATGCCAGGCTGAGGCAGAGGGAAACAGAGATAGAGAGAATAATTGCTTCTTATTACACAACAAACATGGTCTACATGTGTTGCATATGCCCCCTTACTTTTAACAGAATGCCCACAGAAGTCTTATTTTCCCCATTTTTAAATAACTGATCCTGAAAATGATTCAAAGCACTTCAAAAGGTCAAAATGCAAGGAAACAGCTGAGTTGTTCTTTTTCTGTATGACATTAGACAAGAGGAATTCCAGAAATTTATAATCTGTTCAGTAGAATCTGTGAGAAAATCAGCTTTTTTTCCCTCCTCAATTCATTGTGCTAAGCTTTGGGTTTACAAAGGAACAGATAGTAAAACATTATCCCTGGAGTCAAAGGATTTCATTTATCGTGGAGTAACATATATAAATGTAAAGTTAGAAAATATTCTACTAGATAAAGAAAAGATAATAAATGTAATAAATACAAAGTGAAATTTGAGTTAAGAGGAAGAAGCATCTGAATCTTCTGGGGAGACTTTCACATAGGATGTGCTCTAAGAGGTGAATCTGGAAGGCCAAAGAAGATTCCATGATAAATGCAGAGAACAAGGGAGAAGAGGGTAATTCATATTCTAGGCTTAGGAAAGAGCATGTTTGAAGGCAGAAAAAAATGCAAGAAAGACTAAATGTATTGGAAAGCAACAGGATATATGTTATTGGGTAATTGGGAAAACTAGATGAGATTCAGTAGTTGTGGTCTTGGTGACAGGAAATTGAGAGGTGCCTTCTCTTTCCTACAGCCTGTCTTATGAACAATGTTAATCATTATTTGCTCAATAAAAAAAAGTCTTAATATGTCATCTTTCTGTGTTCACATTCAAGGACTAAGCATCTCTGCTTGGTTCAAGCAAGTAATGAGCATACTTTGTGGAGCTGGATGGCGGTAATGTGTGTGTGTGTGTGTCTGTGTATGTGTGTGGGTGTGGGTGGGTGTGTCAAGAGGCTAGGGATTGGAGGAACAGTTAATTGGTGATTATAATCATGTACTCAATGACATAGTTTGAAACAAAGTCCCATAATTCTAAGACTGTTGCCTTATAACCTTGAAAACTATATCCATCAACTCAAAGGAGGGTCCATCTCTGGGAAGCCCTTGATCTTATATTGATGAAAAACTATTTCTCCAAACTAAACATTCTGTTTGAGAAACTTGCAGTCTTCAGGAGAGACTGAATCTCTCTTCCTTTAAAAGTCTTCTCAAGGAGCAACACTAGCCAGACATTTATGTGACAAATTTTACAACATTTGCTTTTCCTTGGGCTCTTTATCCCACTTGTTTTCAATCTTCATTCCCCCAATCCTTGTTTGCCTTTAAAGTTTTCTTTTTATCTTCTGCATTTCTGATCTCAGCTCGGCTCTCTGACTAGGTAATCTATAACTAACAGTGCTATCTATCCTGATGGATAGTATCCAGCAGACCTCACTTAATAAAAGAACTCTCATTAGAAGTTTCAGCACATAATGTTTGTTCTTTTCCAAATCCATGGATTGATTATTTGACCTACAGTTACACTAAATTCTTGACCTTCTTACTAGTGACTGTTGGCTCTGAATGGTCTTCTATCCAAAGCATCCAGCAGAGTTTTCACTTAGGTAGTGTCCCTTGCTGGTAAAAATGATGACCCCCTTCCCCTCCCCCCTCCAACCCAACACCAGGTCCACTCCCTCTCTGTGTGGGTTTTGAGATGCTTAAAATCTGCAGTGCCTATACTTCAACATGGAAGAGAATGAACAAAGAAGTTCTCCTCTGCCTTTGGTTTACAGGATTTGTACAGTTATTTCCTGATGGATCCTGGGCTCACCTCTGGAAATACGTAGAAATTTAAAGCATGTTTAATGTCAAATCCCTCAAAGTGTGTCTTTGCCCTAATCTGAGAATGGTCTACTTGACAATGTTTTCTTTCTGTTCTATACTGTTGGTCATCATAGTGCCTCCTCTCCATAGCCTGATTTAGGCTCTTGGGGAGTAAATTCCTGGTAGAACACGCAGGAGCAAAGAGGAAGCTGGTTCAAACAGCTGAAGAGAGAAAGAAAGGAAACAACAGCTAATCCATCCCAGAGTCCTGAACTATACCAGAGATATCTGCTGCTATTTCCACAGATCTTCTGCCTTTCCCTTCCCCATCCACCTAGCAGGGAGGGGAAGGCAGATTTTAAGCATTTTCCTATTGCAAAAAAATATGAAGAAGCGATTACTCAGAAGACAATTTTTAGGGGAAGCTCTGGAGATATGTTCCTATATCCCATTACCTCTTGACTGACATATTGCCACCTTCCTCTGTAAGTTCCAATAAACCAACTCTCTACACCTCAACCCACCCTGCCATGCCCTGTTATTTACACTTAGCCTTCTAGGACAAGACACACTGGAGCCACTTACTGACATGTTCATCAGTCCTTTGCTCATCAGTTCCATAGGTGTGACTCTAGCCTGAGCCTGGCCAAGGTCTTACTTTCAAGATTACCTCTTTAGATCATACCCAGAAGCCAAGCTTCAAGAAGCATTTGTTTCAGAAGGTCCTCCCCAAGGCCCTTTTCTGCCTCCTCCCTCCTTCTTTGTTCTCATAGCCTTGGGGATTCAAAGCTTTGGTAGAGTGGTCCCCCAAGTTCTCACCCTATGTTCTGGTTTGGGCACTAGTCTTGTCACCAGAAAGATGACTAATTTTAAGTATCACATATTAGCAAGAAAGAAAAGGCTAGTAGGATGGCCTTTTTGAGAACTCCCAGAACTTTACCTCTACATTAAGGTATATGTGACTACAAGTATCCGAGCAGGGCATTAAATTGATCTATCAAGAAACTCTCTACACCCTATCTCTTTTGACTTTACTCTTGAGATGCCACTGCAACCCCAGAGCTTTGCTCTGTTTCATAGGAAAAACTGAACTTCCCAGTCGTTTATTTCTTATGAGCTCTTTCTCTAATGTCTCTATCCTCTCTCTGCAAGATAAGGAAGGACAGAAAGAGAGAGGAGAGAAATTTTAGGGGTTGCAATCAAACGTACCCATTTGAAGACTTAAGAAAACATATTGTTATTCTAATACCATTTATGTTAGTCTACTGTGGCAAGCCCTAGGATTACTGGCCTAAAGATAAAATCAAGAAAATTTTCCTTTGATTTAGCTTAGATCTCCCTTAATTCAGTCCCAAGAGCATGAGCAAGGGATGGACTCCTACTGAAAGACTGGTGATCTTATATTTTTGAAGGTATTAAATGAGAATACAACGTAAGATGTCCAACTACTTGAAGGTATTACAGGGCGTAGTAACAAGATACTCAGAAGTTGCACATATTTAGAGAGAGAAAACCAAGAGACACACACACAGATATGAGTCACTTTAAGTTTCATTCATTTTAATCAAAACTATATTTTACTAAAGATGATGCATGTGGTAGTTTCTATAATACAGTAGGGAACAGACCTATGTTATCATTATTCCCCTGAAATACACAGTCTAGAAGTTATGAAAGAAAAAATATAAATGTCATACTTAATTACAGACAGATATACAGCTGAGTTGAGTAGAAATTAATTAATTAATTAATTATCAAACAAATAGTCCCTTGAGCTGATCTAATAAAGATCATTTATTAGCCTGGAAGTTGCTAAAGATCTTGTTTCAAGTTTGTTTTCTCCATATTAGGACTAACTCATCAAGACAATGATCATCTGGATGAGGAATTATATTTCTATTTAGCAGTAGTTGTAGTAAAAATAACAGCATAGATATAATTATATCTCTGTTATATTACTTACATATATTTTAATGAAAAATAATTTTATTTAATAAATGTTTATCAAAATTTTAACTGAACAGATTTAGATATACTTAAATGTACTTTCTCTAGAGTTGTCATATTGAACTGAGAACAGGGTAAGGCTCATTGCTTTACTTAGTGCAGTTTTCTAGCTCCATATAAGCAAAAAATAAAAACAAAAACAAAACTGGATACAAGTCTGAAGTCAAGAGTGTGCTATTTTTAGGTATATCAAAGCCAATACATGCAGAACATAGTGAAAAAAAATGAGCTTTGACTTAAATACTGGTGACCCTTACCATAAATCCAAGAATCATATAATAGGCACCAGAGGCTCACCAAACAGGGTGATTACCTGGGAAAACAGCAAACACTTGGACACGAGATTAGTGTTGTATATATATTATGTAATATACAACTCAGCTACAAATGGGCAAGGTGAGATGATGTTCTATTATTGTATTATTTTAATTTCTTTTTATTTTGGGGGGAGGAGGAGATGATGTTCTAAATAGCACAAATGTTGGCTTCCATCTACATGGCTTTCCCTAGTTGCTCCCACCAACAGAGCTGTCAGCTTGTCCAGGTTCCCTGAATTATTCTTCAGAGAGCAGTGAGTCAAAGTTATGCTCTAGAATGAGGCAGAGAAAAGAAGCGAATTATACCAATCTGGATCTGCTTGGTTTTAATGCTATAGTGACAGGGTTCATGAAAGGGGGAAAAAGGAAGTAGACATAGCTCATCGTGATGTGGACCACATGAGGAGCATGTCTTCCAAACCTATGGATGAATGTCAGACCAACCACAGTGACATAGAAAACCAGGATGCAGCAGATGTGGGAGACACATGTGTTGAGGGCTTTGGCCCTTTCTCCAGAAGTGATGCTCATGACAGTCTTGAGGATCAAAGTGTAGGAGAAAAAGATGATGAGGAAGTCCAACAAGACCATTGCAAATACAACCACAACTGGATAGAGACGATTGAAAGTAATGTTAGCACAGGCTAACTTGATGACATCCTGGTGTAGACAGAAAGCATGGGAGAGTACCCGGGATCGACAATAGGGAAACCAGGGAAGGCAAAGAATTATTGGCATAATTGACAGACCGGCCCTTGTCAATACCCCCATCCCAATCTTTATTACCTTGGTGTTGGTAAGGATTGAAGAATATCTCAAGGGGTTGCAGATGGCAATAAAATGGTCATAGGCCATGGCAAGCAAAATACCAGATTCTACTATAGAAAGAGTATGAATAAAGTAGGCCTGAAAGAAGCAGGCCCCATGGCCAATCTCCCTGTGATTCAACCACAGGACCCCCAGAACTGTGGGCATCGTAGTCAATGTCACTCCAAGGTCAGTGGCTGCCAACATAGCTAAGAAATAGTACATGGGCTCATGGAGGTTATGATTATCCCTGATGAGAAAGAGAAGGGTGCCATTACCAAGAAGTATGGAGATGTAAACCACCAATAATGGGATGGAGATCCAGTGATGTGCCTTTTCCATGCCTGGGAAACCAGTCAGCAGAAATGGGGAAGCAGTGGTGTTGAGCCACATTGCAGGCCTTGCAGAGAGGCAAATATTCCCTTCAGGTCATGCAATAGGGGCTCTAGTCCTGTAGAAGTTGCTCCTGAGTGTGCTACCCGTTCATAAGATGTTTATCAGTCTTGACTTCCAGTGACAACAAAGATGGTAATTTAGTCATTCCCTGGAGATTTCTAGGCATGGGAGAATACAATGTATACAGAAAAACTCAATGTATTATTCCGAGTTGATTATATATAAGGCTTTGAACAATATATACTAGGTTCACAACAATATATGCAGAATAGACCTGGTTGATGTTCTTAGAAATTATATAATCAAAAAAAAAGACAAAATCAAAAAAGAAAGCACTATATTTGAATAGTACCCTATTAACACTGGAACTTACAGAGTGTTTTTCATGGTGCTCCTTATCTTGACTGCTGATATCGAGGGCAGATGTAAAGGTTTCCCAGCAAGTATGAAACCTGAAAGATCAATAGAAAGTTGATTCTAAGCTGTGTTGGAAGGGCAAGTATGAACATCCTATGGCAAAACAAAGAAACAGTTAATAAATAAATAAGCAAATAAATAAAATAAAACAAATAGTTGATTTGAGGGAATAACTAATATTAACTCAGTATGCCTAGGGGGAAAATTCGGTCGATAAACCTCTGGAGACTTTGGGGAAGCTACAAAAAAATGGTAAGAGTTCATTATAGGTGTTCATCTCCAAAACACATACACCTGGAAATCCATGTTGCCTGGCATCTGAATACCTTAGTTACTGATGTGCTGTGTCTCAAAGAATTCAAAATTTCATAATATGGATTCGAAACTTATCCGTAAAAGGTAGATTTTATGATAAACATTTGAGAGCACTAGCTGTCAACAGCACAACACAAACTACTGTTGGCATATCACCTATTTGGAGATACAAGGATAGAAATTAGTTATTTAGGCAAGTTCAAGGAGAATATTTTTTGAAACCTGCAGCGTCTGATGAGATTTAACAAAAGTGAGAAGTCTCTGTGACATTCAAACGTTAAGGTATCATCTAGCGCTGGCAGCCAATCTCTAGGAGTATAAAAATTGTGCCTTGGTGGCAGCAGCCAAAGAGAAACGGGGCCACTTTCTATTATGGTTCGTATGGACTATCCATCTCACATGCTTTGAAAAGAATATCTTGGTGTGAATTTAATGCATGACTCCCAGGACCCTTTTTCACTACAAGAAAAAAAATGTCTGCAAGATTACTGGGCCTTCATCTTCAGGAGAATTTTGTTCAAATGCCAGCTCTGCTACTTAGTAACAACAATGATATTGGGGAAGTCACTTAACCTTGGGCTTTGGTTTTATTATATTTAAATGGTACTAGAATTTGCCTTGGCCAGTCATGCTCTTCACACAGGGCGTGAGAATAGAATGGAGTTTTCAACAGGAAAGTGTTTTGCAAGGGTTAAATTATTCTTCACTTTCCAAGTTTTGTTACTGTTACTGAGAAGAGACTCCTTTCTCTCTGTCTGGTGGGTATACACCAGTGTTATTCATTCACCTGAAATGCGTCAAGTGTTCTTAAGAAGCCTGGAGAACAGGTATCAGATGATGGGGTTTTGAGGAGGCTGGATTTGACTGTCACTGGAAGTATTAAACTAGAGGTCATCTGAGCAGCGGATAAAAGATAATGTGTCTGAGTGAAAAGGAAAAAGGGATAAGGAGCATTGTGAGTGAGCGTGGGGACTTATGATGGTAAATAAGCACATCAAGCCAGGAGCACTAGGACCAGAGTAGGTTGAGGGAAAAGCGATTCAGTCTTCAGTCGGGCGAGAAGAGGAGGAAAACCTGACTTCTACCAGTAAGTGAAAGGCTCAGAAAATACTCATGCAATGTTAGAGAAGCAGGAGTGGGGGCACCAGACAGGGAAGACAGAGTTGGAAAGCAAATATAAGGAACAAATAATTGTTGTGTTTCCATTATGTGTCAGGACTCTAGAACATTACACATGCCTCACTCTTTAGTAGAATCCTTACAATAGCCTTTTCCCTCCATTCTATAGAGTCATACTGGTTACACGTCTAAGGTGATACACTAAGCAAATGACACAATCCTTTGTATGCACTGTAGGTTAGAAAGACTCCAGGAATGGGTGAAATCTCTGTAGCATTTAGGAGTACAACCAAGCCTGTTGCTTTTCTTTCTGGTTTCATACTGAAAAATTGAGCATTTGTACTTGATTTGCTCAGAGCTGTTTTTGTGGTACATGAGATTACCTGTGGGTTCTGCAGGGGTTAAAAATCGTAGACCTTTGTCTCGTCCCTGCAGCCACCCAACATTTCCCAAGGCTCTGACTTAAAGGGGACTTGGGTTTTCATTAATCAGAAGCTAATTCTCAAGGTCTCAAACCCTGTCACATAAACTGTGGACCCCATTCAGACCCCAGAGATTCAGCTCACACTTTTACGCTTCACGTGTTTCCTCACCTTCTCCTGGGCTCCTTGTCTTCACTTTTCTTGACACTTCCTTTTCTATCTCAATTACTTAATCCATTTCTCTATTTTTTAAAAAATCTCCTAACTTTTGTCCCTTGTCATTCCTTTCTAAATAGTTTAAATACGCAATCCATTCTTTTGTTTATTCTACCTGTAGGATTTCCCATGGTTGTATTTTTAATAATGGTAATATCCTTAACACAACGCCTAGCACATAAATTTGTGTTCTTTTAAAGTCACTAAATGATCAATTTGCCTGCACATGCAAATTGATTCTCTGACCACCTTACATTCCTGATTTTAAGCAGAGTCTCAATTCATCAAAGCATATAGATTGACTGACACGCCCTACAAGTGATTAATTGATTCAATACATAGCTGTGTCCTCAGGACCTGGAAATTCCTTCAGGGTTGTTATAAGGGATATGGAAAGAAAAGTCCTACCCTATTTTCAATTTAGGTGGTATTGAATGACGACTGCACACTGGGTACTTTTCCAGGTGCTGAAGATACACAACTATGTCCATCAATGTCCTTGATTTAAAGGCACATACAGCCCAGGCTCCATCCAAGATTCATTGATTTGGCATATCAGTCTTGGCTGACAGTCAAATAGTGACTTCTCACCACAAAGTGTTTGAATCTCTGATGATTACAGAGCTACCTCTCCTCACACTTTTGGAAGAGATTCTATCTTCTGAGCTTACCTGGACTTCTGGAGGAAAAAAAAAGTCACACCGGAAATCACAGGGTTAGAAAGGAGGCCAAAGAGGTTGAAAGTTTAGACATGAAGAGAGCAAGTAGGATTGTATCATTTACCCCTGAGTCTACACCTGCTATCTGGTTTGCTCCCATAACTCTTCTTTGCCTCATGTGTTCCAGATCTATCTTTGGCCTTATTTTATACATTTGAGGAGGTAATCCTTAAAGATGCCAGGTTTTAGAGATGTCTGAGAGTCTTAAGGACCCAAGCCCACTCTCCACATACTCTTGATATATAATAGCATCACTTTTTTTTTTTTTTGCTGAGAAACCAGATCCTTTTGCTGCCCTCTCTACCCTTGTGCCTTCAGTGAGACCTCAGTGAGAAGATTCATCAGATACTCTCACTGACCTGAATTTTGGTTCTTTCCCATTCTTCAGTGCCATAGTCATGAATCTGGAATTCTTAGCCTTATCAAGGATTTAGTCAAAACACCGTTCTTTTCATCATCTTCACAAAAGCCTGGCTGGTGGGAACATTTATTTTAGAAGCTCCTCTCCAGGTTTTATTCCTCATTTTGGTCATTCATTGTCACTTCCTTTCTGTCCTCTCTCTCTCTCCTCTTTTGTGTGTCTCTCCTTCTAAGTCTTCTTCATCCTTATTTGCACCCTCAGCTTTAGAGATCTGGGGCTTTGAACAGCAGTCCCCAAGGTCTCTGCCCCAGCTTTTACTTAAGCCCTGCTGCTAGGAGAGTGATTAGTTATTTATATCTATTATCACATGGAAAAAATAAAGTGGACTAGTTAAGGATCTGGAATGAAACAAAATCCTTAAGGGAGCTGCTTGGGAGAACTCCCATACCCTGTCTATAAAGTGAGGAATGTATGTGAATTAGAGGAGAGCAGGGTATTGGTTCTGGTGAAGTAAAAGAGATCCCCCCATCCCATTCTTTTTCCCCTAAGCTTGTCTGGCTTCAGGCAATGGGAGCTCGGAGCCCTGTCTCATGGAAAGGAGCTCCCCTTTCCAGTCCCTAACTTCCCCTTATCTCTCTGTATCCTCCATACCCATTTTCTCTATAAGGAGACAGAGAAGGGCGAGAATCATTTTCAGTCAAGTCATCAGTAAGACATGGAGGACAGGAATCACAATGCCCATTGTCTGGAAGCCAGAGGTCTTACTGCCTTCCCGTAGGAAAGTAGCAACACAGTAGACCGTTAATGACTTAGACCACTAATGCAGGAACTTGAGCACTTTGTTTACACTATGACTGTGGCTCTTGCTGTGCCACTTTGGACAAGTGATTTAACGTCATTGTTCCTGTGTTCCTTATCGCTAAAATGCATGTAATGATAATCACCACTGCATAAAGGTTTTGTGAGGTTTAAATACTAATTACTAAGAATAGTACTCAGTATGTAATAAGGACTCAATTGATGTCAGCCATTATTACCTCAGTCGTAATTATTCACACTTATTTTAATTATTTGTACTTTGGACCATCTTTCCCTACTGAAGAATGAACTGTTTGAGAAACAGACTTCACCTTTCACAATTTAATGACACATAGAATCCATGTCATCTTTTCTAATTTCTGCTCCTGGAGGTAGATGATGTCACAGGCAATTTAACAATGTGTCCCTGATTCTGGAGAGTAACTCTCATTTCCAGATTAAAACCACTAACTCACAAACACCATTCTGTTTACTAAAAAAACTTTTAAAAAATCTACATTAGATTTTAGTCATAGATCTATAGAGGATATAGAAATAAACACACAGATATGTTCCTTTTTTAATTAAGCAATTGATGACACTCAATTAATTTAATTACCCATTGTTTTTTATGTATTTAATTATTGAGACTGTGAGGAAGAAAATAGAATTGAGAAAATGTATTGTAGATAAACCTAAACCGGCAATTGGGAAAAGCTTCAATGAACAAATTTTTTAAATAAAAAGATTATTAAAGTTAATTTACATAAAGAAATATGAATGAATTATAAAGGTCTAGCTCAATGAATGTCATTTTTTAAAAACTGAAGTACAGTTGATTTACAACATTACAGTAGTTTCAAGTGTACAACATGGTGATTCAATATTTTTATAGATTATACTCCACTTAAATTTATTACAAAATATTGGCTCCATTCCCTGTATTGTACATTATATCCTTGTATCTTACTTATTTTATGCCAGTAGTTCATACCTCTTAATCTCTTTCCCCTATTTTGTCCCTCCTCCTTTCCCTCTCCCCACTGGTAACCACTATTTTATTCTCTGTATTTATGAGTCTGTATTTATGAGCCTGTCTTTGCTTTATTATGTTCATCTGTTTGTTTCATTTTTTAGATTTCACATATACATGAAAGCATACAGTATTTGTCTTTTTCTGTCTGACTTATGTCACTAAGCATAATAACCCTCCAGGTCCATCTATATCATTGCAAATGGCAAAATTTTATTCTTTTTTATGGCCTGAATAATATTCCATTGTGTGTGTGTGTGTGTATATATATGCATATATATATATGGTATACACATATACCACATTTTCTTTATCCATTCATCTGTAGATGGACACTTAGGTTGCTTTTATGTCTTGGCTATTATAAATAATGCTGCTATGAACATTGGAGTGCATATATTTTTTTCAAGTAATGTTTTCATTTTCTTAGGATATATAACCATGAGTGGAACTGCTGGATCGTATGGCAGTTCTATTTTTAATTTTTTGAGGAAACTCCAGATTGTTTTCAATAGTGGTTACACCAATTTAAATTCCCACAAGCAATGTACTAGGGTTTCCTTTTCTCCACACTCTGGCAAACATTTATCTGTTTGGAGCAGAAGCCCCAAGGGAGTTGGCTTTCCAGGGTGTGATAGCAGTCTTCCCCTTGGCCTGGGCTGTGGCCAGGTAGCCTTGGGTGCAGCTTATCCTGGTTTCACTTTTCCCCACTGTGTGTACCTTGCTTAGAGGCTGGATGGGAGCCAGAGGGGCTGATACCACACTACTCATCTGGCTTTGCTCCCTCCCAGGTTTATGCAGGCATGCCAGCTTTGGCAACGGTGGCAACAGTGGTCTCTGCCCTGGAGCTAGTTTTCCTCCCTCTCTAGGGGCATTGACTGCCTCTTCCCTGGTCAGAGGCAGGGCTGGGGTCCAAGCTGTCTCCATTCCAGTCTCTGCCTTAGTTGGTGAGTAGCCTGGGAGCAAGGGGTTAGTGCAGGCAGCGGTCATGCCGGGGCAGTTCTGGCAAGTAGGAGAGAGCCCCAGGCAGTTTTTAATCTATGACTGGTAGTAAACAAATCTGTAAATGTGCTCTTTAAGAGTGGAGTCTTGGTTCTTACAGCCGTCTAGTAAGTCCCACTGGTTTTCAAACCAGCTCAGGGGGCTCATCTTCCCAGTGCCAAACCCGAAAGGTGGGATGCCTAATATGTGCTCAAACCTCTTGCTCCCTAGAGAGGATCCGCCAGCCTGTGATATTATTTTCCTCTTCTCTGTCCCCTGCTAAGGTTGTGGGTCCCAACCAGGTTGCTTCTCCTCCTCTCCTACCAGACTCTTGTGTAGATCTTTCTTTCTAGTTTTGTTTGTGGAAGAGCCATCCTGCTAGTCCCCAGGTTGATTTCAGTGAGAGTAGCTCTATATGTAGTTGTATTTTTGATGTGCTTGTGAAGGGAGGCAAGCCCAGCGTCCTCCTACTTCACCATCTTGATCTCCCTCCTCCAGTGATAACATCATGCATAACTACAAAAAAAAAAAAAATAGCAAACCAGCAAGCTGACATTGGTAGAATCCACAGAGATTATCTACATTTTAATAGTTTTACATGCTCTCATTTGTGTGTATATGTGTATAGTTTTATGGAATTTTATCACATGTGTAGATTCATATAAATACCACTGCAGTCAAGATGCAGAACTGATCCATCCCCACAAGGCTAAACTCATGCAACTCCTTCAGAGACATGCCTACCTTTCTTCCTTTCCACCCTCCCCTCATCCGTGACCTCTGGCATCTACTGTCAACCTATCAACAAGTAGTTGCTGTAACCTCTGGCAACTACTGTCTTCCGTATCAAAAAATCTAGACATTTTTCCAAAGAAGACATACAAATGGCCAACTGGTGTCTGAAAAGATGCTTAACATCTCTAGTTATCAGGGAAATATAAACCAAAACTACAGTGAGGTATATCACCTCACACTTGTTAGGATGTCTATTATGAAAAAAGACAAAAGAAAACAAACCGGTAGGGATATAGAGAAAAGAGAACTTTAGTGAACTTTTGGTGGGAATGTGAATTGGTGCAACCATTATGGAAAACACTATGGAGGTTTCTAAAAAATTAAAAATAGGACTACCATATGATCCAACAATCCAACTTCTGGGTACACATCTGAAGGAAATAAAATCATTATCTCAAAGAGATCTCTGTACACTCACTCTCATTGCAGCATCATACTCAATAGCGAGGACATGATAAACAACAACCTTCATCAATGGTTGAAGCAATTAAAATAATATACATCACATTTTAATTTACCATATATTACACATATATATTTATATATACATATACACACACCCTACATATAATTCAGCCATAAAAAAGAAGGAAATCTTGCCCTTTGCAGCAACATAGATGAAACTTGAGGACATTACGTTAAGTGAAATAAGTCAGATAGAGAAAAACAAATATTGCATGATTTCATTTACATATGGAATTTTAAAAAGCCAAACCCATAGAAATAGAGAGTAGAAGGGTGGTTGCCAGGGGCTTGAAGTTGGGAGAAATGGGTAGATGTTTATGGGAGGGCACAAGCTTGCAGGTGTAAGATAAGTAAGTCCTAGGGATCCAATGTACAGCATGGGGACTACAGTTAACAATACTTTATTATGTACTTGAAAGTTGCTAAAAGAGTAGTTTTTAAAGGTTCTCACCACACACACACACACAAATACTAATGCTGCAACATGAAGGAGGTGTTAACTAACCTCATTGTGGTAATCATTTCACAATATATACATGCGTATATCAAATCGGCACAGTGTTCACCTTAAACTTGCATATGTCGAGTATACCTCAATAATGGGAAAAGTTAAAACCTATAAACCTAAAGACAATTAAAGACAATCAATTGGGTATGTTTATGTGAGTCTATTTCTGGTTTCTCTCTTCTGTTTCATCAGTCTGTGCGCCTGTCCTTCCACCAATACCACACAGTCTTGATTACTACAGCTATATAATAAACCTTAACTTTGAATAGGGTTATTCTTCTCATTTTATTATTTTTCAAAACTATGTTAACTACTTAAATCCTTTGTCTTCCCATATAAATGTTACAAAAAGCCTCTCTATATCTTTGAAAATATTTGCTGGGATTTTAGCAGAAATTACATTAAACCTATAGCTCGATTTGAAAAATAATTGACATCTTTCTATACTAAAGTTTCTGATTCACAAACATAGTATGTCTCTCCACTTACTCAGGTTATCTTTGGTATTGCTCTTCATTATGTTGTAATTTTTAGTATCTACTCCTGCTCATTTTTTTTATTAAGTTTACGCCTACCTGTGCATTCAGTATTAGAGAGGTTGTATACCTTAGCTTGTTCTGTTTACTTTGCTAGGGCATTGATTTGCTATGGCTGCCATAACAAAGTGCCACTGACTGCACGTCTGTAACAACAGAAATTTATTTTCTCATGGTTCTGGAAGCTGAAAATTCAGGTTCAAGGTGGCAACAGTGTTGGTTTCTTTTGAAGCCTCCCTCTTTGTCTTGTAGATGGCCGTCTTCTTCCAATGTTTTCACATTTTTTTTTCTGTGTATACTAGTGTCTTTCCATGTGCTCAGATTTTCTCTTCTTATAAGGACACTGGTCAGGTTCGATTATAACCGACTCCAACAGCCTCATTTTAACTTAATCACCTCCTTAAAGGTGATATCTCCAAATACAGTTACATTCTAAGGTACTGAAGGATAGGACTTTAATATATGATTTTTTTTTTTAGGGGTCGGCACAATTCAATCCATAACAGCTAGTAACCGATTGATGGTTCCAGCAGGAATCATCTGGGCCTCTGATTTGCATTAACCATTACTTGAGTCCTAACAAAGCTTGACTGGAACTGAAACTTTTCTTCAAGAACGGGAAATTTGTTATTCTGGTAACATATATTTATTTTCCCTTAAAACTGGTAAAAGGCAGGATGGTTTCTATAAGAGTTGAGGAGAAAATCACAAATACTATCCCTAGGTCTAGAGTGATGGGATACGCTTGGCTGAAACACTGTACTATAATTATGTTCACTGCATTTCTAAGAAAAGAGAAAAATTCTGGCAAGATAAACAATAAAGGAATGGCGAGAACTGTAGATTTTTGGGTTCATGTGGGTTCTAGGAGAAGCTGCCTGGCTTTTACCATATTGACTTTAATCCATCTAACTTTCCAATCTCAAGCTAGCTCTGAGATAAATCAGCAGAAAATATAATTAACATTCAAAAGACCAGCCAAGAAGATGCTTAAGTTTCCTCCAGGAAACAACCTGGAAAAATTGACTTTCAAGTAGATGTGGAGGGATACATGGCCTCCCATAGGTGATACCAGAGTCTGCTGGGGCCAAAAAGACAAGCTTTCTGACTTCTCACACATAAAGCCACCACCTGAGGCTCTATTAGCATCACACCTTATTTGGAGAAAATGCTCTAAGACCTTGGGGAGGTCAATTAAGTATTCCATCTCCTTCACAGGAGTGGCTAAGATAGAGAAGATGTTTCTTAAGATCCCAATTGGCTAGAAAAGGAAGAACTCTAGGGAGATGCTTTCTTTATTAATAACCTCACTGACTGGGTCTCTTAGCAGTCTTTGAGAAGCAGTCAAAACCTTACTCCTCATTCTTAACAAGCTATGGTGCATGTGAGTGGGGAAACACCCAGGAGATGCAAAACGAGGCTATCAGGAGACTCCTCTCTAAGCTGTCTGGAGAGATGACAAGGGGCAGAAGGGAAGGGTCTCTATAGCTCACAATTCTCAATGAAGGCACAGATCTCAGACTGAAGTTGGTAGCACTTGGGAAGAATTTTGGGCATGAGTATCTAGTGCCCTGCCTTGTGGTATAAATATGGTTGACCTTCCTATATGTCCCCCATCCTTTCTAGGAGGCAAATACACAGGTACCTCTTATTCTAACAGACTTTTAAAATGATACAGAGAAGGATTGTGGCTGTGAATGGCATTAGGTTACCTAAATTTTGGCATACTCAACTAGAGAGTCTTCCTGTTCTATCCTCAACCTTAGGAACCTCATTCCTTCCCTATAGTCTTTACTCAGCTTTTGTCTCTTCCCTCAGTTTCTTCTTTTCAGAAACCTAGAGAAGCTCCCATTAAAGGCATGAGAATTTCCTACAGCATGAAGTACGATATAGATCTGCATGCATTTCTTTGGAATAGAGAAGAGGAAACTGAGTTGAAGGTTATGGGCAAAATAGAATCGATCCCTCCACTAGTTCACTACTTGTGCTACATGTTCTTTTACAAGAGGGGATTGTTACCAAATTGCAGTAAGAGATTCTTCTAAAGAATATCATTGCTGAAGGGCCAGAGAAATAAAGGGAATGAAGCTGTACTAAGAACACACAAGAGCAGCGATGTGGGATTATCTTTGCATCTAACGACTGAAGAATAAACACCTTTTATTATAGTCTCAATAAGCACTAAATTTTGGGTTGTCTCTCACTCCTGGGAACAGAGTAGGGAAAACGACAAGTGATTTTATCCATTTTCCATCCCTTAGGGTCAAGCCAAAAGGGTTGAATCATTGTCTTATGCCCCATCTTCTGGCACCTCTTCACTGCTGGAAACCAGCTAGATCTCACTGGTACAGGTACAAGGTAAGATGGTTTTCTTTGAGAGCATCTCAAGAGTGGTGGCTTACACTGACCAAATAACTTCAAAAAAGCATGTCTGAATGAGAATATATATTTTTTTTAATTTGAGAGGAAAAACCAAAACAGCTTGAAGAAACTGTTTCAGTATGTGACAGGCCAAAAAGCAGGACATGCATTTGCTCTTATTCAGTCATTTACTGATGACTCTTGATTTTTTTCACAAGTAAATATATACCTCCCTCAGACTACCCCCTTTTGAGTAAAAGACTTTTCCATTCTCCCATTTATTCAAACTAGAAATCTAGACTCAGTCTCATTTTATTTTTTCCTCATTCCCATTTTTAACATATCAGCAAGTAGTGACACTACCTCAAAAATGCATCCTTATCTGTGGTTAAGTTTTTTTTTTTTTTTCATTTCCACTGCTGCTGTTCTCATTAGTCACCATCACTCCTCATCTGGATTATTTCAATAGATTTCTAACTCCTTTCTTTTCTTTTATCTTTCTTGATTATCCATTCTTTACATCATAGTCCAAGTGATAATTTAAAATGTAAATCAGAATATGTCACCATCCCCTCCTCCACTGAGTTTTTAGAACTCTTCAATGTTTTTTCATCACATTTGTAGTAAAAACAAAATTCCTATTGTCCTTAAGATCATTTGATAACTGACTGGCTGCCTGGGTTTCTGATGTTACCTGTTATCCCTCTTCTATTTGCTCACCAAGCTCCAGGCATACTAATTTTCCCCTCTCAGTAGGACAGTCTTCCTCTAGATCATCATATGGCCAGCTCTTCCTTGTTATTCAGGTATCAGCTCAGAGTAACCTCCTCAGAGATGCACACTCAGGTCACCCAAGATACTACACTAACCTAGATGCAGTTCTGTCCCCATCAATGTATTAAATAGTGCTGCTTTATTTTAAAATTGCACTTCTATGGATCTAAATTTTTCTTACTTATATTTAACCTAATTTATTATTTATGAGACCAGAGACTTTGTCTTATTATCATTTATTTCCAGTGCTTAAAATATCATGCCTATCACATATTGGGTGTTCAAAAAGTATTGGGTGAATTAATGTATATATGTATAATGTATATAAGTATACATACACACACATGCATGTATGTACATATGTACATGGGTGTATGTGTATATATACACATATGTATGTATGATTGATGCATATATGATATATGTATCACAGATTAGGTACTTTGCTAGGTGTTAAGCAAGGGAAATAAAACAAGAAACCCATAGTCTAGTGGATGTAAAAACCTCTAACATTAACTGACACCTCTCTGTTTAAGCAGCAATAAAGCCCTTGTTTAATATTGGGTAAGACAAATTCAAAAGCCTACAGCTGGATGTAAAGAGAAGAAGATCAAGAAGATGTTTTTTAAAATACAAATGGAGAATTTGAAAGGAGAGAAATCAGGTTCTGGGGAGTTATTTTAGTGGGCCAACAGAATAATAATGGGGAAAGAGAAAGAAGCTATGTGGAAATAAGAGAAGATGAAATTTTCAATGAAAGGAGAAATTCTATCATGAGCCATGTCCTTGGCCAGCCTAACCATTTATTCCAGCCCGAGGGTCTATGATCATCTGAATTCCAGTTCGTTTAGGGCCATGGTAGTGAGCAGTGAGCATTTCTGTAGTGTCCAGGCGAGACTAGTAAACCCTTAAGGTAAACCCTTTTAGTTTTCCAACACTAATCCACGAAATGGGAGGAAAATGTCTCTTCTTATCTGTTTGCCTTTCAGCAACAATGGTCATGGCTCAGGTCCTCTTCTAACACTTTTTTCTCTTAGACTCTGAGACTTTTGTTGAGGATAACATGAGTTAGGAATCACTACGTGAAGGTAATTAAAACTTCAGGTAGTAGATTGGAATGAGGTTAAGTTGGGGTCCTTGAAATCCTTCAAGGATAGATTCTTCTGTAAAGTCAGCATTGTTGATGGAAAGGGTTTCTCAGTTGGAGTATGCATCAAAAACTTCCTGGGGAGCTTGGTAACATGCAGGTGACTGGATGAATCTCCAAGGATTTGGTCCAGTAGGTAGGGGATGGTCCCTGGAATATGCAGTTAAGAACACCAAAAATACAGGTTATCTTAAGAATATGTTTTCATAAACAAAGGCTTATATTGATGTCATTCTTGCTTTTGGGAAAGAATTCTGAGACGGTATCTTTGGAACCATACCTTGAAAGTAGAACTGCAACCCTGGGTCTTAACTGAGAAAAAAAAGAACATTTCTTCTGGATAAATCTCACATGTGGCCCAACAGCAGCTTCAATGCCTTCCTCCTAACTGGCTTTCCGGACTTGGAGGCAGCTCACCACTGGATTTCCACACCCTTCTTCTTTGTCTACCTCTCTGTCCTTTTCGGCAATGGCACCCTTCTCTTTCTCATTAAGGAATATCACACTCTTCATGAGCCTATGTACTACTTTTTGGCCATGCTCGCAGCCACAGACCTTGGGCTGACCTTGAGTACGATGCCCACGGTGCTGGGAGTCCTCTGGTTGGATCACAGGGAGATTGGAAACGTAGCCTGCTTTTCTCAAGCCTACCTTATACACTCACTTTCCTTTGTAGAATCTGGCGTTTTGCTTGCTATGTCCTATGATCGTTTCATTGCCATTCGAAACCCCCTTAGATATACGTCTATACTCACTAATAACCGAGTGGTGAAGATTGGGCTGGGAGTTCTGATGAGGGGGTTTGTATCTGTGGTCCCCCCAATCTTACCCCTTTATTTTTTCCCCTATTGCCATTCCTCTGTCCTTTCTCATGCATTCTGCCTTCACCAGGATGTCATCAAACTGGCCTGTGCTGACACTACCTTCAATCGACTGTATCCAGTTGTGCTTGTAGTTCTTATCTTTGTGCTGGATTCTCTGATTATTCTCATCTCCTATGTGTTGATACTCAAGAGTGTTCTGAGCATTGCCTCCAAAGAAGAGAGGGTCAAGGCCCTCAACACCTGTGTATCCCATATCTGCTGTGTCCTGGTTTTCTATGTCACAGTGATTGGGTTGTCTCTGATTCATCGGTTTGGGAAGCAGGTTCCACATATTGTCCACCTCGTTATGAGTTATGTCTATTTTCTGTTCCCTCCATTAATGAACCCTATAATCTACAGTGCCAAGACCAAGCAGATCCAGAGTGGCATTCTTCGCCTTTTTACCACCCATTGAGCTGGAGCCTGATCTCTGACCATCATAGTTTCTCACAGGGAATGTAAGAGCTCTGGTTTTTTTGGCAGGGGGTCAAAGGAGGCTCAAATCAAATACCCATGATCAGATCTCTTGGTAAAATAATTGTCAAAGTAAAGCTACAAATGGCCCAAGGGATCTCCTTAAGCCCAGGTCTATGGCCTAGTCTAGTTTGTGCAATTAAAAGAAAAAAATCTATAAACCAAATATCACTAAAATTCTTGTGATAACAATGCCTTAGATGTTTATAGATGTGTCTATAATGTAACTAAAATATATTGATTTGGGGTTTGAAAGGTGGCAGATAGGAACAGAGTTATAACGATGTAAGTTGATTTGGGTGAATCAAAGTAAAGTTTGGTCTATCTATAGCCAATCCAATCTCTAACTGTCATGAACTCCCCAACAGAAATCCAAACAAACCATGGACATCTATATGTTTGGTCACTGAAGCAGGAATTTCCCTGAAAAGAAGTATGAATTCTTCCTTGAACACTGTTGTAATCACTTATCATTCCAATTATGTCACTGGTTCCTTCCTCCTCCCTTAAGTGATCATGACTTTATTTCAAGAACCATGAGTTTATATTTATTTTCCAAGGCACTATCTACTTATAAAAAATATTGTTTCCAAGTCAGTATCTGCTTAAGAAAAAAATTTCTCACTGGTTAGAGGACCCATGGATAAATGAGAAGAAATAGACACAGCATCTCCTTCCACCTTTATCCTGCCACCCCAGTCTTTAGCTCTGATGATGGCGCCATCTCCAGGGCATGTACCAGTGGCTCACGAGTCTGTCTGAGTGGAAGAGGTAGTTCCTTCTCCCTCCTTTTGCTATGAACAAAGCCTGAGGGACTGCAGCAACAGGTTTCCACATTTTTTTGGGAAAATAGTTGTTCTCTATACATGTACATATCCTGACTCCATTTTATAAGTGTGAGTTTTTCAAGGAATAGGATATTATTCTTATTTGATTGAAAATTTCTGATGAGTTAGAAAGGGACTTGTGACTTGTTAAAATATCTTCAGTGGGTAGAGGCTATTCTTTATTGCATTTCAGTAAAAACAAAAAAGCTAGAAAAGCTAGATGAGTCAGGAGACAGATTATAGAAGATGTCATTGGTGTCACTGGTGCTCTGTGTAGATCACTTTACAGGACTGTGCACCCACCCCTTGCTCCTGTGAGTGCTGGCTGCTCTCTGCAGGTGATTATTTTCAACTCAGTTGGAAACGTCTTGCCAAGGTTACAGCTCCTGGTCCCCAGGAAGCAAGTCGTAGACGTATACTGACCCTCTTGCCTTCTGAAGTGAAACTCCAGCAAGGATTATGTCTTTGCTGATCACCTTCCCTTGTCTGCCCTGTTTTTTCTCACTCCCTGTCTCCTAAAAGCATTCATTAATAAACCACATACATCTGAATTCCTGTCTCAGGCTTTGTTTATAGGCAGTCCAACATAAAACACCTACAACTCTCATTTCTTTCCTATTTTATCAAGAAATTTATTTGTGAAAGGACTGAGCTTATAAAAAGGGAGTAACTGTATGTTTTACTCGTTTTTTTTTTTCTCTTTTTATCCTCTGTAACATCTAAGTAACAGAGTATGAATACTAAATTGGGAGTGTAGTGTCAGTGTGATGGCAACTCATGTCCTGTTATCAATTTCCATGAAACCAAACATGTCCCTCAATGCCTCCTATTCTATTCACCCACCCACAGCTTATTTTATTCATAATAATATCATGAAATAGATATTATCAACATTAATCTATAGATGAGGGATCTGAAGATAAGAAAAATTAACTACCACATTCAAAGACATAAATTTATCAGCAGTATAGTTGTGATTCCAATCCACATCTTCTAATTCTAAGGCCAGTGTAAACAGTACTCCACTGAAATAGTCTGTCTTCAGTGTACTCTCTTCCCTCCTGAACGCCACTGTGCTTATGGAAGCAGTGCCTACTCCCTTCTGAGCATTTCTCCTCCTTCTCCTCCAAAAATGTGGTTCCTTGTAGGAGCTGATATTTTCTATTATATCTCCAAACCCCTATTCCCTGCCAAGTAAAGCCAGTCAAAAATCTTTTTCAGAATTTTTCAAAATAAAATCATGAAAAAGAGTTATGCTTTCATGATTATAGAAGTAGTAAGATGAAATGTCTAGAATTGTTAATGGTCATGTTTTCTATCAGGTGAGTGATCTCGGACTATAATACACATTTAGAGTAAATTACAAATAAGGAAATGAAAAATCCCTAGGAACCCTAAAGCCCCTGGCTCCATATTTTCCTGAGGCTCAGTTCAAGCAGCTCAATCTCCCCTTTAATTCCACGGCCTGATAAAGACCTCCCTTGTCATTTTATTTTATTTTGTTCAAACTGGCTCCAGCTGGGTTTCAGTCACTTATGACCAAAATAGTACTAATAATATAATAATTACACCATCTCAGTTACAGTATGTGAATCTGCTCCAAAGAATATTTAGAAACTTTAAATAGTTTTAGAAAACTGTCTATTTTCCCAAAGTACAAGAAATGAAAGCTAAAAAATGTCAGGAAAACAAGTCTGGCTACCATCTGATCAATGATTTATGATGTGATTGTCCTTGTATAGGAAATCCATTTCTTATTTGAAAGCAATTGAAGAAATACATTCACTAAGAGGCTATGGGGTTAAAAAAAAAAGGAACTGGACAAGCAGGGGAGAGATTAGATCAAAGGAGAACCTCTGTTTATCTACACAGAATTGCAAATGGCTGAGATCCTTCTACATATTTATTTCTCTTCAAGATCCATTTTGTCAATCAACATAAGCCCAACATTTCCTTGGGTGTCATTATCATTACAATGTTTAGAGTTTTCTACAGATCTCATACAGGTCTTCCTGTACATGTTAGGCACCGTTAGCAACTTATTTGTAACAGTATCTCCCAAGAAACACTGCTATATGTTTTGTATTTACAAGCAGGGTAGACTTCAGAGTGGTTCACTGGACCACCATACTACACACCAGTGAACCTCCTTCATACAGAGCAAGTCTGTAATTTAGCTTATGATAATTGAAACTTTAAAAAATACATGGGGAATAAATTCATGATGAATGAATTCACAACTGCCTGTTGAGATGAATAAAGAACATGTAGACACAGGAGATGTAAGGTATATAAGAGTATATACTGGGGAAAAAAATGCCTTTTCAAGTATCAGCCTCTGTCTTGCAAAGAGTATTACAGTTATACAAGCATGGGTTTGAAGGGATAATTTGCCATAAGAATAGTGAATTTGAGTTAGGAAATGTCAGGCTAAGTGTGTATTTTGGTAGATGAAAGAAACCACTCTTTAAAATGATCAGAAAGTGAGAAATACTAGAGATACACTGAAAAAGCATAGTGTGACATAAAATCAGCAGATTATTCTTTTTCCAAATACAAAACAAACTCATGCTACGTGAGAGGCAGATGAATTTCATTCAGTTAATGAACATGTAATCGTGGGTTTCTTCTCAGGAGATGCAGATTTTTATAGAGCAAATTTACGGTGATATATTTAAAGACACTTATTAGATATTATGAGCATTAAATTAGATAGTCAGAGTGAAACGTTAAAAGGATCCAGGGGTCTCTATATCCAATAAAAGAATGTCAGCTAATTCTATTTTATAGGCTAAATCCTCAGACAGCATCACTGTGATGAATAAGCTCCTGTTAGACAAAATCCACTTAGGAAATTCAGGAGTTTATGTCCTTAGATTTCTAGTGCTTATCACCCAGCTGGCAGGTGGCATGGCAGTGAATAGTAAAGAGGCACCATAAAAATGCATAAGATGAGATGGACTCTTCAGAGGAAAAATGTAAAAGCTGGGAAATGCAGACTAGTGTGGAATGCTCTAGGCTGACAGATAATAGAATCAAACTCCATAAAAAAAGGGAGCCTGATAAATGTTAACACAGTCTTGCTCAACAAATAGCTAAATTCCCCAGGATAAAGACTTCCCTGAATCTTTAGTGACAGTATCTAGAATGCCTGAATTTGCCTTGACATATATCTTATATAATATGGGTCAGGAATTGGACCTAATCTGTGTGGCACCAGAACTCAGACTTAGAGCCAAGGAATGGCAAATCCAGGTGAAAATATAGTAAGGTATCTGTAATACTGTGGCTGCCTGAATATCTTCAAAATATACATTCTTCATGAAGACTGAGCTCTGTGACCCAGAAGAAGACAGGCACCGACTGGATAACTTTTGTCAGAAAGGAAGGCTCTCATTACATGAAATAGGAAGTTCTTCCAAGTCTGAGAGATTATGCTGCTCTGATTCTCCACTTCATAGGAAGTATAGAAGGAATCGTAAAAGGAATGAATACAGTTTCATGAAACACTGAGCCATAAACGGGTACTTTAGGGAATGGCAGACACTGTTGCTGCCCTGCCCACTTCCTGCCAGTGCCCCCAGACCTGGCTGCTTCGAGTGATGGTTACTAAGGGCTAATAGCCTCTCTCATTCTCCAGAGATCGTCCCGGGCTTCACCTGGGAAGTTATCCTAACCCTGGGGCATCTTGCAGCACATGACTTTATATCTGTTCTAGAGAAAGTGATGATGACAGGAATGGTGTTATACTATTTCGCTCTCGCAAATCAAGTCACCCCTAAATTGTGCTTAGTGCAAAGAGGTTTCAGACACAAGGACATTCAGACTCAGGTCATTCACAGAGACTGACTCCTAACCATGACCCCCAAATCCTACTGAATTTCAGAAAGACTGATGAGCAGAGGAGAGCTCAGGAAGAACTTAACTGAATTTGAAACGTCAGAAGCCGAAATGTGACCTGCATGTTGGACGGCACTGTGCTCATTTTCATTTCAAAGTCTCAGGATTAGGCCAGGCTCCAGGATAGATTTAGGAGACAAGGCTAAGATGAAACAATAAAGTCCTTCAGATCCTTATCTCTGCCAGACCTCGAGTACAGTCCTTTCTACTCAAGTGCAAATTATCAGAGAAAGTCAAGGATGGAAAGGGTACCTTTATCATGTCCACTACTTCATCTTACTATTTGATACTTAAAGTAAAAGAAGATTTTTCACTTGAATTGTTCTTGAGGCAAGAATGATAACCTCTGGGTATGACCAAGAGACAGACAAATGGCTCACTGCATCAAAAAATTTATCAGCAATTGCACTCATTTGTGAGAAATTACTACTTCAAGAACATATATGTCAAGTACTGTAATGAGTGACCTCATTTGAAAACAAAGAAAGGTAAGCATCAGGGAATTTTCAAGCTTCATCTAAGTTTAGTGATCTCACTTGATCCAGGATTTAGGAATGACAAAGTCAAATGTTGTTTTGATGGTATTTTCTCTGTTGAGGTGGAGATCGGAAAGGACAAAGGTGATTTGACAGCATGACTTCCAACTGCTAGCTGAAGCTATAATTCTGCTTTCTGTCTGCAATGAAAATGTGGAGTTATAGGACAGAGTTCCGGAGGCTAACCTCCTCCAGAGGAGGCTAGGAAGAGATACCTCAGAAGCCTAATTGTCAGTAGCCAGAGGGACCATGGGCAACCATTTTTTCTATACAAATAATTTCACCAGTGAATCCTGTTAGCAGTCTTCAAAGATAATATTTGCACCAGAGTCTACATCAAAATTCATGAATTATCTTTCCCTTTAATTCCTGATGCCCCAGGTAAGGCTCTAGTGACCCTGGGAGAATGGAATGGAGATAACAGAGAGGAAAATAAAGCTGATTGCTTTTCGTGGACTGCTCTTCCTTCAAGTACATATGTTGCAGGAAGGTAAATAGAACACTGAGCATAGCTGTTTGCTTTTATGGACTCTATCCAGGGTAACAGATTTAAAGTTCAACTCCCTAGACAGTACTAGCCTTCAGAGATAAGAGGTGATTTTTCTTTTTTTAAATTTTTTGTCATGGTGCTTATATGAATAATCAAGAGATCCAAGTTCCTACGTAGACTTTCTTGTTATCCCAGGACTATTAAGACATTTTTCCTACGATGCTGTATTATTTTGAAGAGGCAGGAAGGGGAAGAGAGACTGACGTTGAGTTGAATGTACAGGGCAGGGTCATCAGGACACATGGAAGTCTCTATATTACATCATCTTCTCCTCTTGGTGTGTTCTCCATGTTGAGTTTTCTTTCTGTCACATCTCCCTGTGTTACCTTTCTGCTCTTTCTTCTCCTGTGTGCCTTTTGCCTTCAGTGATATGACTGACTCTCAGTTATGACAGAACCTTTGTGTGTGTTCTGAACTCAATGCCTGTCCTTAAGAGCTGCTATTCCATTAAGGCTTGGAAATGATCATTAGATAAGGGCTCCACTGGGAAAGAGAGTTGGATCTGATAAGTCATGTCCACTTTTGGGGAAAAATTGGAGTCTGGAGGGTCTGATGATGACTAAATATGCAGTTTGTTGGTGAGTTCTTGGTGAATCTTAATTGGACATTTGTTTGGGAAAAAGCAGTGTGTGGGTCAGTCAACTAATACATTAGCCAATTACGGTACCACTATCATTTGGAAGTCAATGTCATTACATAAATCAGTTTAATCATCAGTATACTATCTATTAGTGCATCAGTGTTTTAATAATAAGGTAATTAAAATTTCATAAATGATCTGACAGTATGTCAAAATCTGTCATTAGTTCCAGGAGGATTGATGTGTTGATAGAGCAGTTCAGGAAGATAAGCGATGTTAGCACTGAATTGGGAGTACATCATGCTTTAATTAGAATGAGTTAATTAGAGCCACTAGATCTGAGAGACTGGTAATAATGTGAAAGGCAACAGACAACATTTTGTGTTAAGTTTAGTTCTGAAGATTGGTAAATGTAGAAAAGATATCTGGGACTTAGCTAGAGGGAGAGGGCAAAGTGAGGGATATGATTGTAATAAACCCAAGAAAAGTGTAATGGGTATAAGAAGAAAGAAACAGGAAAATGATAGGATGGAGATGACATCCAGCTGAATCTTAGGTGCATAAGCAAGAGAGGCAGAAGCCACCAGAGGCACCCAGCCAAGGCCACCCAAAATTACGTGAAGCATGCACATGAGTTAAAAACAAATGTGCAATGTTGTAAGCCATTGAAGCCATATAGGCTTTTGTCATGTGGTAATTTTGTGCTAATATCATACTGGCATACATAAACTCTCTAAATATTACTTTATCAATAATACGATCTAGATAATAGCAATCCCTACTGTATTTGTTTTCTGTTGCTGTTTAATGAATTATGACAAACTGTGGTGTTTAAAACAAAACTCATTTATATCACAGTTTTGTAGGTCAGAATTCTAGTAGGTTTGATCACGTTCTCTATTTAGGATATCCTAAGGCCAAAATCAAGGTGAGGGCTGGGCTAGGCTCTTATATGTAGAGTCTGGAGAAGAATCCACTTTCAAACTCATTCATAATGTTGGCAAAATTCAGTTCCTTGTAGCAGTAAGTATGAGGTCCCTGCTTTTTGCAGACTGTCAGCTGTCACCCTCTCTGCAACTAGAAGCCACCTAAATTCCTTCTTAGGTGGCCTCTCACATCCTCAAACCAGTAACTATCTGCCAAATTCTCAAATTTGAATCACTTTGGGTCTTTGTTCCATCACTAGTCTGTATAAACACTATGCTTTTAAAGGCTCACATGATTAGACTGTCTGCTCATAATCTCCCTTTGATAAACTCAAAGTCAACTAATCAGTAATCTTTTTCTTTTGAGTAGTATTTAATATTTGAAAAAATATATTTCTATTTTATTTAATTTATTTTTTAATAATTTTTAGGACCAAAGAGATTTTTTTTGTTTTTAAAAAATATATATTTTTTGGTGTGGGGATGTGATCAGATTTGTTTATTTGTTTGTTTGTTTACTTACTTGCTTATTTATTTAAATAGATGTGCTGGGGATTGAACCTGGGACCTCGTGTATGTGCATGCTAGGCATGCTCTCTACCACTGAGTTATATCCTCCCTTGGATCAGTAAACTTAATTTACATCTATATAATACATTTAAGTTTCCTCCATGATTTTTCATGGCTTGACAGCTCTTTTTTTTTTTAAGTGCCCAATACTATTCCATTGTCTGGATATACCTATACCACATGTATTTATCTATCCACCTATTGAAGGGCATCTTGTTTACTTCTGAGTTTTGATAATTATGAATAAAGCTTCTGTAAACATCTGATTGCAGGTTCTTGTGTAGACAAAAGTTTTCAACTCCTTTGGATAAACACGAAGGAGCACTACTGTTGGACTGTATGGTAGAAGTATGTTTAGTTTTGTAAGAAATCTCCAAACTCTTTCAAAGTGGCTGTACTCTTTTGTGTTTCCACCAGCAGTGTGAGAGAATTCCTGTTGCTCTGTATTCTCACCAGCTTTTGGTGTTATCAGTGTTCAAGATTTTGGCCATTCTAATGTGTGTGAATATCTGCCTTTTTACTAATATATTCCCTGGATTTAGCACACAACTATGAGATTTAAAGGAGTAAGAAATATCAAATCATTGTATAACAGAGACAAGTATGATTGCCATGAATTAAAATTTAGAAATTGAAAAAATGAATCACTTCCAAGTTTCTATCTCTTGTCTTCTGGAGCCAAATGCAATGCTTTCTAGAAGCAAAAAGCTATAAACTCTGTAAGTTTAGTACTAGAACAACCCCATGAGGTAGCAGGTACCTGGACAGACTTCAGGCATCCCTCTTTGGAGCTCCTTGAGTGGGTTGGTCCTGTGGGATTCTATAATATGCTTATCCATACAAAGAATTACAATGTGAGCTTCAATTCAAGTAAAGATGGCATATGTTTGTTACTCACAAGATCATGAGGTTTGCATCCTTAATGTTCAGTCTAGGACTTCATTTATGTAGGGAACATCAACTTCTACTTATTGAATCAATGAGCACATAATATAAATGGTGGATCCAAAATGAAAGTGCCGACCTCTTTCCTACAATATAAAATATGCTCACAATAGAGAGAAGAAGAAACTAGGAGACAAAACTAGAAATCAACAAAATGTCTTGGATTTCAGGTGAGATCAGGTCAGACATTCAGATAAGCTCTAACAGAGGAGTCTGACCAGGATAATGAGCTATTAGAAAATATTAGAAGCAGAGGACTAGGGTGAGAAATTTATGAAGGAAGGATACAAGTTAGGCAAAATTCTGTACAGGTGCTGTGATTTATTATTTTTCAAATGAGATGGCAAAAATAATTTTATGGTCTAAGAAGTGTACTATATAGCATGTGGTTAGCTTGAGTTAGGAATTTCTGTAAGTATAAACTACATTCTGAATTTTGAAAAATTAGTATGGTAAAATGTAAAATATTTTGGGTATGATTTTTGTACTGATTACATTTTGAAATGATAATATTTTGGCTAAAGCAGATAAAATATATATTAAAAGTACTTATAACTATACTTTTTATGCTTTTTAATGTGGCTGCTAGAAAGTTTAAAATCATGTATGTGGCTTAAATTGCATTTCTACTGGGCAGGAAATTTAGAGAAAGCTTAATTTTTTTCATCTCAGGGACCCACCATGTGGTCCAACATCAGTGCTGCTCCTTTTCTACTGACTGGCTTCCCAGGTCTGGAGAAATTTCATCCTTGGGTCGCCATCTCCTTCTTTGTCATCTATGTGTCCATACTCCTCGGCAATGGCACCCTCCTCTTCCTTATCAGAGAAGACCATACTCCTTACGAGCCTATGTACTACTTTCTAGCTATATTGGCAGCCACAGACCTTGGAGTGACTTTGACTATGATGCCCACTGTGCTTGGTGCTCTGTGGCTGAATCACAGGGAGATCAGCCATGGAGCCTGCTACTTCCAGGCCTATCTAACCCACTCACTCTCTGTTGTGGAGTCCGGAGTCTTGCTCGTCATGGCCTATGATCATTTTATTGCCATCTGCAACCCCCTGCGATATACCTCCATTCTCACCAATACTAAGCTGGTGAAGATAGGTCTAGGGGTTCTAATGAAAGGATTGATACTTATTGTGCCCATAATCATCACCCTCTCCAGATTCCCTTACTGCAGATCCCATGTCCTGTCCCATGCCTTCTGCCTGTACTAGGATGTGATCAAACTGGCTTGTGCTGACATCGCCTTCAATAGACTCTATCCTATACTCCTGGTCTCTCTAACTGGTTTCTTGGACTCTGCTTATCCTTATCTCTTATGTCCTAATCTTTAATACTGTCATGGGGATTGCATCAGGTAAAGAGCAGGCTAAGGCTCTAAATATTTGTGTCTCCCATATTGGCTGTGTTCTGGTTTTCTGCATCACTGTGACTGGGCTGATCCTCATTCACTGATTTGGGAAATATGTGCCACATGTGTTCCATATTATCATGAGCTATGTCTATTTCTTCTTCCCCCCATTTATGAATCCAATAATCTATAGCATTAAGACCAAGCAGATACAGGATGGCATCAATCGCCTTTTCTCTTTCCATAGACTCTGAACATGATCTATTTACTTTGGGGGTTCTCCCCACTGTTGGATGGGTTTCTTGGCAAAATGGACTATATAATGCCAGTGTATCTCAGAATCAAAAGGATTGGAATTACTGTCATGTAAAAGACACAGGACCATAGCTCTGATTCTCACCCACTTGCTCATAACACACCCCCAATGACACTAAACTTGGCTCTATTGCTCTGGTTGGTAAATTGTTTGCTTTATTTCCTAACTGGCAGAATCACTTGTCTCAATGGTTACCTGAAGTCAAAGACACTTGAAATTGTTTCAGAGTCTACACAAAAAGAGGAGAATGTGATAGCTTGATAGAGTTCTCCAGCACTCTGAGGAAAAGAGTTCAAAAGTTTTCTTTATGCCTAACAGTGCATCGGAGGTGACGAAGGGTCTTTGACAACCCCATTGGTACTGCATGGTGGCAGGGTGGGTCAGAAGTAGATGAGAGTAAGATATTCAGACAAAGAGAGGTCTTGCTGCCGAAACAACCAAATGCCAAACAAGAACTCAGATTCCAGCAGATGCCAGCATGGCTAGACGCCCACCAAGGATTAGTGAAAAGATTCTGAGTTGATGATATCCGGTGCCTTCCATCTAATGGGTTCAGGACTCCAAATAAACTATAATAAAATAGTTTCATTTCTTACACACCTGAGTTCTGGTTCCATGTTCTGCAATTCCTAACCTCTATATGTGCTTAATGAAAAAGTGATCCTAATCATGGAAGCATCCTAATAATATGTTTGCAGAGGCAACATTTTGTCTTTTTTTCCTGAATTGGGGGGTTGTTGATCAACTGCCTTCAGGAAATATTGTAATTTTGTAGTCATGGAACACATAAGATATTTAAAGAAACTTCACTTAGGGCTTTGCATGCATTTTATTCCTTGCAGAGTTCAACATGACCAGAATGTATACATCAACAATACAGGAAGAGAAGCTTTATTTTATTAGTTCAACTAGGGGTAGGAAAGGTTAGGTAGTTAGGTTAGGTAGTTTGATGCATATTAAGCAAAATTATTCACCATGTTGGTGAATGAACTATCAATATATTCAATCAATGACTAGTCCATGGCTTTTTCTTTCTTTTTTTGAAAAGGAGATACGTGTTCCCATGTTACCAAGATCTTTGGAGTGATTTTCTATAACTGATAGATTCTCCTGTAATCAAATTTACTTCTCCATTGAAGATGGTTATTTACAAAATAACCTTTGGAAGCCATTGATTTCCCATCATTGTTCGCTCTCATTCTTAATTCTCTTAGCATTCCCCCCTCATTTTAATTGTTTTTTCCTTGGTTTTGTGAGAGAAAAGAATGAGTAGAACAATTGACATGTGTAACCCCATCAGTTTAAAAATATTTTTTAAAAGGATGTAGAACAACTTAAAAATAGGAAAAAAGATACATTTAACAAAACTGTAAGGCAACATGACATAAGTAAGTCTAAGGTAAAAAGTGTCTATAATAGAGAGGTACCTGGAAACAAATTCTAAGGGAAACAATAAAACAAACATGGTAAATCCACATTTATAAACTATTTAAAGAAGATGTTACAGGGGGAGGGTATAGCTTAGTGGTAGAGTGTGTGCTTAGCATGCACAAGGTCCTTGGTTCAATCCCCAGTAACTCCATTAAAATAAATAATAATAAATAAATAAAGGTAAATAAAACCTGATATCCCCCCAATTAAAAAAAAAAGGGATAAAATACTCAGCTTTAAAAAGAAAAAATACAGGGAAAAAAGAGTAAGAAAAATAAAAGTTAAAAAATACAGTGACAATTTAGATTGTCAAATTAAAAAAATTAAAAGATGTAACAGTCATGATCTTATGTTCTTATCATCAAAATAAATAAGCATAAGCATCTAAGAAATATAAGAAGAGACTATAGAAATGTGGTTCTCAATCAGCTCTAATTATTGTATCATCTTATTTTTGCATACAATTATATGATTTTACAATATGCTATTATAATAGGGAATATGCTATTCCATTTAAAAAAGCTAAAGCTTTTTTACACCTTTGTATATAGTAAATCTACCTGTGTCAAATTAGTCATAGGACACAAAATTTAAAACAAATCACACAGCATGGCAGAAAGAATGTGGATTTTGAAGAAAAAAGGTACCTCTATGCTTGTCTTCTTTACATACATTTGTGATCTTGAACAAGTTAATTAAACTCTGAGTCTCAGTAAATTCATCTATCTATTAATAATAACAAAATGCACCTTGGAAGAGCTTTTCTTTGTGAATTTGAGAAAATGCATATTGCCATTGACAGTCATGTGTTCTGTTAATTACATTAACGTCATTATCGCTGGCAAAGACAAGTCTGAAAGTTTTGACCTTAACGTTAAGAAGGAACAACATTTAGCCAGCAGAAAACTATTAAATGATACATTTTATATAATGAAATATATAGCTAAAATAATAACTGTTAAATAACATTTTAAAATTATTATTTTCAAAAAATGAAAATGATTATCAAGCTTTCTCCCTCAGTTACTCCCAACATAGCTTTCTCTTACAAATCCCAGGGCCTCCAGCCCAATGACATGCTTACTTCTGATTCCTTCTTGTCTTCATTTACCCTTACATCCTGGATGGATTTAATTGTTCAGTTCTTTACTCTTTTTTTTTTTTTTAAATGGAGGTACTGGGGATTGAACCCAGGACCTCGTGCATGCTAAGCATGTGCTCAACCACTGAGCTATATTCATCCCCCTGCTCAGTTCTTTAGAGACTTTATGTCAGTATCTTATGGTTTTTTGTTTGTTTGTTTCTTTTTAATCCATTTTAGACATTTTCCTCCTCTATACTCTTCCGAGAAAACATAACAAACAAAGCAAAATTATCCCTTACTGAGCTTTTAACATTTCCAGGTTTTCACCAACATTTACATAAATTAATTTACACACATTTTACCAGCAATTTTAGGAGCATTTATTTAATCGTTACAACAACCATTTCAAGAACTTCTATCATCCCCATTTTACAGATGAGGAAGCTATAATGCAGTGTGTAGTGAAGACACTAAACCATAAGAAATTAGGGCTCACACACAGACTGGCTCAAGTCCATGTTCTTAACAACTAATTATAGTAATTTGAAACAAAGCTTCAAATTTAATTTAATCTGATGATTGATCATTCTCAAGTCTCTTCTGCTCTTGTATTTGTTTTCTAAACTCAAGGCACACATAACAGAACTGCCTAGGAGACATTTCTGCTTGCATACTTATAGATGCAGAATGCCCTAAACTGAGTGGGTTCCCTTAATTCTTTTTCCAAATTTAGTGTATAAGACAAAGCTTAGTGCTAAAGAGTCAAACAACAAATAATTGTTGATGACTTAAAAAAACTGTTTTCTTCCTGTGATCCTTTTCTTAATATATGGAACTGCTCTCCACTCAGGTAAAATCAGAAAAGCAGACATTATCTTTCACTACTTTCTCTCCTCAATCTACCACCTTCAGTCAGCCACCAACTTCTCTTCTTCCTGAGTCATAGAATCTTACTCCCATCCAATTCTATCCAGTCCTACTGACAACACCTCATCATAGCCACACCAATACTATTTCTCACTTGGATTATTGCAACTGTATTTTATACTCTCTTCACCCACTTTTCTACTTTTCTAATGTCTTCCTCATACTTTAAACAAAGAAAAGATATAATAATGATTATCTGGTTATGTCCCCTTCCCCCCTTATTTCATACTCATTGCTCTTAGGGTAAAGTCCAACCTCCTTAAATGACCCTACCTGATTAGAACCTGCAACCACAGATACATTTTGTGTCAAATTTTCCAACATGTTTTGTTTTAGCTATTCTAAAAATTTTTTAAAATTCATTATATTTTGTCTTGCCTTTGGCCTCCCATCTTCCCTCTGTTTGGAACTAAACTTTACCGTACTTACAACTATCATATTCCTTATAATTTCATTGCTCAGTTATCAGCTTAAGTCACAATTTTTCTGGGAAGTTTTCTCTGATTCCCCCAAATATTTTCTATGTATTCTCCTTAGCATGCTTTTTTTTTTTTTTTTTAACGGGGGAGGTAATTAGGTTTATTTATTTATTTACTTATTTTTAGAGGAGGTACTGGGGATTGAACCCAGGGCCTCATGTATGTTAAGCACACACTCTACCACTTGAGCTATACCCTCCCCTTCCCCCTCCCCCAGCATGCTACCTTTCATATAGTAATGACAGTGTTACGAGCATTTATGGTAAATATTTTCTCTCTAGTACTCATGGCATGGTTACAGTCTGTGAATAAAGAGATCATGTTCCTCCTTGATAACCTGACACAAAATGATCAATGATCTAAAGATAATGTAATTCGAAGATTAAGTTGGCTGTCCCCCTACACTGGGCTATTAAGAAATCCACTGATGCTCTTCTGGATAAGAACTTATTTCTCCAAAGAAACAGGAAAGACAAAAATGCAATTGGAGTCATAACCTCTATGAGCAACAGTGGTATATGTGACCCCTGAGAGAAACTAGCATACATTTGGAACTGAAGGTTCTCCAGAGGCTCACGCAGATGGAAGATCCCAGGTGAGACGGCAAATACTACAGCCAGACCACTTTTCTTTAGGAAACATTGACTGTTTCCTGAGGATATTGACTGATGCCTGAAAAGCCTGAGGGCCTTGATTGAGTGGCTCTGCTCCTCCCAGAAAGAGGAGGGATGGTAGAGAGACCCAAGAGTCTCCTGAGTGGCTGTAGAGCTGAAACTCTGGGGAGGTGATTCCTACATGCATGAGGTTTATAAAGGGGCCTCTTGAGGAGGCTGACTGAGGGAATCACCTGGACTGAGTCTTCAAATAGGGCAGCAGTGGGTCCCTATTCCAGGAGCAAGACTGGAGTCGGGGAGTGTCAGGAACAGAAAAATGGAAGGACACCTCTCCCTTCTGATGTTAGATGCAACCAAGGAAAGAATTTAACTTTTTGCCAGAGGCTTGCCTAGAGGGAAGATCCCAGCTGAGGTGAGGAACTCGGCAGCACAGGCTTTTTCATTCTTTTAAATAAGGGTGTTCAAGGAACTGAGTGAGATTTGGCTTTTCTCCTCTGGGACCCTTGATCGGCACAGGATGACTGTGTGTGCCCGGAATTAACTGTGGCTTTGTGTGCTCTTATCCTTTGTCTGGTAGAGGTCTCTAGGCTTTATCAGATCCTAATAGCAGACTGTGTGTTTACCGTAGGAACTCTCTTAGAAAGGGCACGGGTCCTTGTTAGCGAGACTCATTAGGAAAATTCCTGGGATTCTGACCTTGGCTCATCACCCTAGAGTCTATGGGGGCCTCTCCCTCATCCCGCTCCAGAGGAATGGAGTATACAGAAAGAGTAAATGAGAAAGAGGAGAAATCACAGTCCTCTCCATTCACTTGTATATTTGGACTTTGTGATAGATTCACTGTTTACCATTTTCCTTTGAGGTCCATATATCTTTTCTATTCTTTCTTTCCTCAAACAACCAAGTCTCCCCTCTGTCCCTTCTCCTTCCCCCATATCTCCCATATCTAAGAATCAAGTTATGCTCTCAGATTGAGCACTTTGGGCTGTTTCTGTAGATGTCTTTGTGTCTTTTGTGTGTGAATAGGAATCTTGTTCACTTAGATAAATGTCATCACATGTAAATCAGGTTGGTAGGGTATCTAGAAAGAGGTCAGGAACGCAGATGTATCTATATTGCTTCTTTTTTTTCATGTTTTTAGCATTATAGACCTTATTGAGACACTTATGAACAATCCTTTGCATAAAGTTGCAGAGTGATCATTAAACCCAATTATAAATTCCTGGTTCACATTGTGAGCTTCCTCAAGACAGAGACTGTGCAATAAACACAGTGGCAGTCATGTGGCATGTGCTCCCAAATTCTGTGCAGAGTCAAAATGGTACTTTCCACTTGTCCCAGATGATATAGAGAAATGATGCTTCTACTGGCTCTTTATACTTTTATGTACACATTGTCCCTTGAAGGACAGACAGTACATCAGATATTGATAAGACAAGACTCCCAGAACCCTAAGAGGTCACTAAAGAAAATACATGCTCTTGGGAGCTGCCTATCAATTTCAGGATCATAGTTTCCCCATCTATATCCAGACAAAGTAATTATTAAGCACCTGGTATAATTTTCTTAACATTTATCAGGAAATAAAACCATACACAGCCAGGCTATTTTTGCTACATAATACAGGCTTGCATACAGTATGGTCTCACATCTGAGGAAACTGACTATAGGATGCCTAAGCTTGAAGACAGTATCTTTTTTTTTTTTCCCAGTGGAAGTAATTCGGTTTATTTATTTATTTAATGATTTGATGGAGGTACTGAGGATTGAACCCAGGACCTTGTGCCTGCTAAGCATGCACTTACCACTGAGCTATACCTTCCCTGGCCCCCTTGAAGAAAGTATCTTGTACTCTTAGAAATCCACAAACTTTCTTATGGATAAATATCAGGGTCCTCTCTTACTCCTGTGAAGTTTTCTCCTTGTGTTTTCTCTTTATTCCAAAAGGCTCAGGGACATGACCTACTTTTCTAAGAGCAACCACAGCCTTCTCTATATCTTGTTATTTTTCTGACCCACACCTAGCTGTGGAGAGAAACACAGTCTCTCTGTTTCTCAAACATTGTTCTGCTCATAAGAAACAGTAAAAACATGTGTCGATTTGGTCTTGAATGTTTTATTAAATGTCTCTGCAAAGACCTAATTTTCAGGGAGTAGCTCACGGAAATTTTACAAAGTCTCTATAGTCTGGAAATATAGTTAATTATTCTGCATTTCTTTTCTTAGATGAATCCAGGACCTTATGTACTGCTGCATATTTTTACCCCTGGGGATAGTTCACTATCTCACCCATCTGTCTTTCTCTTCCTTTTATACATTACTCTCTCATCCATGTTTTTAAACCAGAAGCTTTGAGAAGTAAAACAACATTTGCATAATAATCGTAACTTAAACCTCTATGTGACTTAATTGTGCTTTAATTTTAGGGAACTTTTAGTGTTGGTGGTTTCTATCCCAGTGAGTACCCTGCTTATGCAGACACAACCTCAGAGCATTCTCTTACACAAGATTTAAATTCTTTGTGATTTGTCCTGATTCTGATCTATTTCTGATATTACAGATATCTTATGAAGGAGGGAAGTATTCCACTGCTCGGTACCGAGACATGTCTTGATGCTTCTGAATTTATGGTGAAATAAGACTTCAGCATAAAAGGTACTAAGTTCTTTATTTTGGGTTGTGGGAACCAAGAAAATGGAAATAGTGGAGATGATTGATACCTTTCAGCTCTCAGAATATTATAATGTGACCGGTCACATGAGCAACAGTTCATCAAGAGGTAAGTACTGGAAGAAAAAGAGAAAGAGATATGAGGAGACATAGAGAAAGAATTTGAACCTTCAATTAACATCAGGTAATTCTGGAAAGGGCGGATGCAGAAAGAGAACCAGTGAATGGCGAAGGAGCAATGAAAACTACCATGTGAGGATATTTGGAGGGAATGAAGTAATCAGTCAGGTGGAAGAATAAAAAAGCATCTACCTCCAAAGACGGAATAGATATGACACGTTTAGAGCAGTGCTTCTCAGATATCACTGTGCATCTGAACCACCTGGGGATTGTGATAAAGTGCGCATTTTGATTCAGTGGGTTGGAAGTGGATTCCAAGGCTGTACGTCCAACAAACCCTCATACTTAGTTGTTAATTGTGGCTGGCTATTGCTTCTGATAGCCAGCCTCTAGAAAGGGGTAACTGCTGGAGTGATAAAGCAATTGGAAGTGATGGTAATGCTTATTGCATTCCATCCAACACTGATACTCAGTTTCAAAAGCAAACAAAGAAAAGTATTTTAGCTGAAAGTATTTATCATGATTGTGAAAGACAAAATTAAAATCAAAATTAATTGTGCCCCTAAAGTTACCAATCACACCAAGAAAGCACTTAAATAAGATTCTTATCCCTTTGTAATTATTCATCTTGCTTGTTGTTGCTATCACTATTGTTGCAAAAAAAAAAATCAAGCATACACACAATATTAGAGTCTGATGTTTTAGGAAAAATTAATGTAAATGTTTCTTTTAATTTGAGAAAAAATTAACCACTAACCTAATATTTTTTTTTCTAATTATGGAAAGACAAGTATAACTCATCTTAAGTGTAACATGCATATCTTTACTCTTCTGCAGGAAAATACTTGCAGTTACATTTATCTCATCAATTAATTATCCACAAGTATGAAGATTGTGATGGAAGCTTCTTTGCTACATTATCACTGAAAAATCTGGGTTCCTGGGTAAAAGGTTTCTAGAAGGCTGCTCTCCCCCTGTGCACATACTATGTGGCCCAATAGGAGTGCTGCCCCCTTTCTGCTGACTGGCTTCCCAGGTCTGGAGGCAGCCCATCACTGGATCTCCATCCCCTTCTTTGCAGTCTACGTCTCTGTGCTTCTTGGCAATGGCACCCTCCTCTACCTCATCAAGGATGACCATGGTCTTCATGAACCCATGTACTATTTCCTTGCCATGCTGGCAGGCACAGATCTGATGGTGACATTGACCACGATGCCAACGGTAATGGGTGTCTTATGGGTGAATCACCGAGACATAAGCCATGGGGCCTGCTTCCTGCAGGCCTATTTCATTCACTCCCTTTCCATTGTAGAATCGGGTGTCTTGCTTGCCATGGCCTATGACCGTTTCATTGCCATCCGCACCGCTCTGAGGTACAACTCCATTCTTACCAATTCTCGGGTGATGAAGGTAGGACTGGGGGTACTAATAAGGGGCTTTTTATCGCTTGTGCCCCCAATTCTGCTGCTTTTTTGGTTCCCATATTGCCATTCCCATGTTCTTTCCCATGCCTTTTGCCTCCATCAGGATGTCATGAAACTCGCCTGTGCTGATATTACCTTTAATCGTGTATACCCAGTTATTCTGGTTGCTTTGACTTTCTTCCTAGATGCTCTGATTATCTTCTTCTCTTATATCCTCATCCTTAAGACAGTGATGGTCATTGCCTCAGGAGAGGCACGAGCTAAGGCCCTCAACACGTGTGTCTCCAATATCAGCTGTGTCCTAGTCTTTTACGTCACAGTGATTGGCCTGACTTTCATCCACAGGTTTGGGAAGCATGCCCCACATGTGGTCCACATTACCATGAGCTATGTCTACTTTCTCTTTCCTCCATTCATGAACCCCATAATATACAGCATCAAGACCAAGCAGATTCAGAGAAGCATTGTTTGCCTATTTTCTGTGCACAAAAGGGCTTGAGACTCTATTTCAGAATCTTGAGATCTCTAGGATTTTTTTGCCTTTCCTATTATTGGAAGAGAACCTAGTTTTTATACATATACTTTTTTTACACTTACACTTTTTTTTTCAGAGATAGATGAGATTTTTAATTATTACATAAATCTAGATATTGACTTGAGCAGATAGAGAATCCTTCATTAGAATATTTATTATAGTGTATACAATATATTATATATTTTAATCTGCATGTAGGAATATGCATATTAGAATATATAATATTATATTAGAATATGTATAATATATTTTGCAATAAAGAGTGTAAGAGCCAGTGACCTTGGGGAAAGGGATACAGGAAAGAGTGTGATGGGACATTTCAGATCCTGTCTGTAAAGGAAGAATAAGTACTACTTTAGAAAATGTCAAGATAAGTAGACTAAAATAGCCTGGTTCAAACATGGGTGATCTGAAAAAAGAGGTAGTTTGGAGGTACATTTTGTGTATTCTATACAAAAAAATTAGAATGACATATTTATCATTTTCTCATATCTATGTTTTGTATCTAACTGTATTGGAAATGCTGTTGCTCTGTAAGGAAACAAACTTTGGAGAGGAAAATTAGCAAATGTACAGAATTCTAGAAAGCTTACTCCTGAAACTTCAGTCTCCCTTAGCATATCCATGTATTTTATCATTAGAGGGAAATTGATATGATTAAGACTGCAATAGCAACCAACTAATCTCCTATCAGCTAGTTGAAGCCAGATTCCCCATCACTCCTTTCCTTCATCCCAAAGGCTGCTGTACACCCACGCAACTAATTTTCTTCTTTTCAGCTTTCTACTGTACCTCCTGATATTTCACCCCGGGTTTCCATCTTTCCTCCCTTGCTTCTCACATAAAAGAGCTCAGGGCTTTTTTACTTTACGGCATTTTCCTGCTAATCAGGGCAGAAAACCTGGCAAAAGTAATGTTATGCACCGATAACAATAGTTTCTTCCTTCAACCTTCTTCGAACTCTTTAAGTCTTTATGCTGTTCATTTTGGTTGAACTGTGGTCTACAGTCTATTGTTAATGTTATAGATAATTAACTTATTCATCTACTGTTAGTTCTGTGCTATTAAATGGATCTAGTCTGATTATGAGTAGGTGGCCGAAAAAGTTATAATGTTCATTGCTCTCTGAAGACTGCTGTTTCTTCTTATTTCTAAGCTGATTCTTCTACTTGAACCTCCTTCCCACATCCTATTTGCTGATTGAAAACTTATGGAAATAATCAGTCCAGTCTAGATTCTCTCTGTCTCACCGAAGGGACTCTCCATACTGATGTTCTCTCGAGGCAGTGAGCACTCTAAGAATATTCCAGTAACTTCAACAGGGAAAAAACTCATCTATCATTTTCACTGGAGAAAGATAATATCAGTTGCCTCCACTTTCATTATCCTCTCCCTAAATGCAGTGTATACAGAGATGCATTGTCTAAAAATGAAGAGCCAGTGAATCCTCAATGTGAAAAATACGACATATAAGATTTACTGTATTATTTAGAAATATGTATAAGCAATAGAAGTTGCAGGTAGAGAAATTGACTCTGGCTCTTTTAAGCTAGTAATGGGCATTTAATTGGAAGAATATTAGGGTGGCATTCAGAATTACTCGCAAAATGTTCAGGCAACAAGGCATTTCCCATGAAACAAGTAGTAAATGTGCATCAATTCTCTTTTAGAGAAACAGGATATACTTCTGCAGCTATGAACCTGAGTCCCGAGGACACTACTGTACGTCCATTCTGTACATGTTAGTCTTTTCTTTTCGTATCAGTTTTGAATCAAGTTAGAGGATTCAATTTGCTTTGTTTTAATTATTTTTGAACCAAGTTGTAGAATCTACATATTAGAGCCTGGATGAGACTGTGCCCTGGATTTGGGGGTTGGGGAGAGCAAAATTCTCCTTTTCGCTGCTTTGGGGGGGCGGAACTAATCAAAAACGAAATGGTAAATAATGAGAGATTCCTTCAAATTTGGAGGGATATTTGGATACAGAACAACTCAAAACTGATACATGTCTACTCCTGCAGCATTTGGTCATTATGCATCTGGTTAGCGATGGTCCTTGGAAAGCTGGACATGAGGGTTCTATTCATTGTTATTTTGGTTTTGGTTGTCTTCCTCGACATACCACTTATTCTTATGACGTTTGTATATTGTGTGTATTTCGTTTAGGGACATAGGTTTCTAGTTACCTTTGCCATTTAGTCTGAAATGGGCATCATTCTAAAAAAATGAACTATATATGGGGAAACTGCACCCCACTGAGCACTACAAGGATGTCAAGAAAATAAAAAGTTTGGTGGTGGTAAACATTTAAGTCATGTAAAAGATTTCTGTAAAAATGGCAAATGCAATGTATTGCCCTATTTCCAAAAAATTATTAGAAAGGGAGCTACAGTGTTGTTCCCTTGACTGTTATAAGAAGACAGCCTACAGCAATAAATGTGGGACACAAATTTAGAGGCAATGTGCTAGAAAAAAATTAGGTTGCAGAACTCTTATGTTCAGAAAAAGAAACAGATATCTAAATACAAGTAAGAAGTTACTGGGATCAAGTTGAGAACCCAAATTTACTCACTTCGTAACAAGTGATGCCATAGTATGATTTTACAATCTATTAATCTTTAAGCAGCCTGTATCAATAGCACAGGGAACTATATTCAATAGTTTATAGTAACCTGGAATAAAAAAGAATAGGTACATATACATGTATAATTGAATCTCTATGCTGTATACCAGAAACGAACACAACAATGTAAATCAACTATGCTTCAATAAAAAATGGGAAAAAATCAGTGGAGATAAACGACAGAATGAGTACTGAAAATTACTGATTTTTAAAAATAAATGTACATGTATAGATTTTAATTTTAAATAAAACTCTTAGCATATGCATTCTTTTTTTTATAATTCCTTGCTTTGAAAAAAAACCTTTTCATTAATAAATCAATAGTTACCTACTGATCCAGTCATACATAAGGATATTTACAGTACAATTTAAGTAAACACAGTGTCTTTCCAAACAAGTGCAGCTTTGAGACAAGTCTCTTAGTCTCCGTTTTTCCTCTGATCTCTACCACTTGTTTTGCTAAACCTATAACCCTCCTACACAGTTGGTGTAGTACTGAGTTAGTACTGACCTGAAAGCCGGAGGCATGTCTATGCTTTCCTCCGGAGAGATTATCAAGTCAGGACAGTTTAATCCCTAGCATACCCTGAGTTCAGCCAGGGCAGTAATTGTGTTTCCCCATCAGCTTGTGGTCTTCCCAAAGATGACTACCTGCCAGTCTCTAACCCTCCAAAGCTGTTAATGTAGTCCTTTAAAAAGCATGTTATTTGTGGAGTCTGGCTATGGTTGATTTATTTAATTTGTGACAGACTTCAATTTCTTACAGTCATAGCAAACATCCTGGTTCAGGCATTATTCCAAGAATTATACATGAATTAATCTGTTGCATGTTCATGACCATTTAGCAGTTCTTAAGAAGGGCCCCCCAAAATCTAAGCAACACTGAACTTTCAAACATCCTGGGTTTTTTAAATTTATTTTTAAAATTTTTATTGAAGTATAGTCAGTTTACAATGTTGTGTCAATTTCTGGTGTACAGCATTAGTGTTTCAGTAATACATATACACACATATATTCGTTTTCATATTCTTTTTCATTATAGGTTACTACAAGGTATTGAATATAGTTCCCTGTGCTATAAAAAAGAAACCTGTGGTCAAACATCCTGTTTATGGATACAGAATTTGTCAATTACTTAACAATTCTGATTTATGAATGGGAAGTGATCGTTTCAGACATTTCATGACGTAAACATGGTAATGAAGATGTTGTGATTTTTCTTTCCTTTACTTATATTTTTGCCTGAAACGTAAAAAATATATTAATACCACCACATTTTCAAACATTTTACTAAACCTCTTAAAAGGCCCTTTCTCTAGATCTGTCCTCTTCCCCTTCCTTTGTGGGTGGTTTGTGAGCATGTGCGTGACTCTGCATACACCTGTGTGTGTGCGTGTGTTGAGTGGGGTGTCTCCAGAAACACTCTCTGGCCATGGGATCTTCCCCAGCCCTCACCTCAGTCCTCAGTTTCTTCATCTGTGAAACAAGGTTATTGGACCTTCTCTGTCAATCTCTCACTCTCTTTCCTCTCTCTTAATTAGCATACCATAAAACTGACTAATGCAGGATGCAGAGCACTTCCCACATCCTAACATAACTCCCTCTCACTATGTTTTACAGTTACACTCTCCACCCCTAACCCCTGACAATCACGTTTGTTTTTTAAAAAATGTCATATCAAAAATCATGTGACATGCAGTTTTTTTAAAGATTAACTTCTTTCACTTAGCACAATGCCTTTGAAATTCATTTAAGTTGTTGTGCTTGTCAATAGTTTATTCCCCTTTCATTGTTGAGAGGTAGTTCTTATATGGATATTCCATTACACAGATATTAACTGTTTTCCTGTCCTTTCCTGTGATAAAAGTTTCCAAGTAATTTTTAATTGGTTGGTGTGAGCCTCCACTTACGTTCCACTTTGACCACCCTTTCCCTGTCTGTTTGTAAGACATTTCCCTCAGCCAGAAATCTCCCACAACCAAATTTTAGATGCCAGATCCTCCTATCTTTGTCCCTCTCTTACTCATGCACCTTCTAGAAATCCCACGTTCCTTGGTGTCTCTATATTTTATATATTATATATATATTTTATATATATTTATTATAATATATATAATATATATATATTATATTATTATATATATATATAACATATAAATATATATATTATTATATATATATATATAACATATAAAATTTCTCCCCTTATTTCCTGTCCATCTTATGGATGCGCTTTCATGAGACATCTTCCCCAAGCACTCCCTTTATCTGACTCCTTACCGATTCCCTTTAGAGCACTCACTAGCCTTGGCTCCTCTGATAGCCCACCCCAGCCTCTTGGCATGATTGTCAAACGTTATCACTGCTGAACAGCTGGATCCAAAAGTATTGCTGACAGACAGGGCAAGGGAACAAAACTAGCATAATGAATTGTGATAGGGATAAGCACAGGTACTGCCCTTAAGATTAAGCTTCAACTCTATAACTTTAAGTGGGAAATACAGGTTATCTGTAAGGGGGCTTGAAAAGCTGAGGTGTGGAACCTGGCTCCTCACACGAGCTCGGGGTATACCAGTAATAGGATAAAGTCAATTACATAGTCAAATCTTACTGTTACTACTCTGCCCTGAGAGCTTCAAACCTTTATCTAATTCATCTTCACAAAAATTCTTAAGCTTTTGTTGTTGTTGTTGTTCTGCCTAGAGCATTGGGCTTTGATTTGAGTAACTTTTCATTACAGTTCCTAATATACAGATGAAGAGATTGAGACTTAGGTGGGTTCCTTGGACAAGTTAAGCACTTTACCCAAAATCATACATCATGAAATTTAGTAAGATAATATCAATACAAAAAGAGTTTTGGTACAAGTGAGGGGAAAGTTTTCTGTCTTTGGTGTTCTGGTCAGATGAAAACAGAATAGTTAGTCCATCTGTCACACTTTAAAAGGGACCTTGCACACCTGCTGACGACTTGGGTGAGGGGTATAAAACATGAGTTATCAAATCCAAAGGGTATATGAGGGTGGGTGACCCTAAGAAGAAGGAGATTGGCAAGGCAATGTTTACAAGAATACGTAAGATCCACATCATGCCTGACTGTGTGAATGGGCTGTATGTCTGAACAGTGTGTGAGCAACGTGTGCCTGTTTGCTCGTTAAGTCCTCCCGTGCGCCTAGAGGTGTCAACTACTTTGTCTGTAGATGTCTGTTTCTCTGTAATCTCCATGCCTGGGCATCTCTGTCTACTTCCCTGAAGCTCAATGGTTAAGTGTGTATCACAGTAAACATCTAATAAATACCTGAGGGATCATTCAAAATTTACCCATTCACCAAAATTCATTATCTAAATTCATTAAGTGTAACAGGTCTTACAATAGGTACTTGAGAAACAAAGGTGAATTAAATATAATCCCTAACTTAAACGGCTGTGTAGCCGAGTTAGGGAGAAAGATGTGCAAACACAGATTCAATATACGTAGAAATGAGCTATAAAAAATGCAGCATATCCATCAGAAGTTTTGGGGATCATAGAAAGGATGGTCAGCTCACACTGTCAGAGGCAGATCAGAGTCACTAATATGGAGTGACTTTAAAAGAGAAAATGTACCAGAAATTCCCTTTCTGTGTCTTATCACATTGTCATGGTGGAACAGATGAAGACAACAAACACATTTTGAAAGGTGATATTTATGCCGGTTAGATGTTTTAACCTAAACTTGCCTTTGAGTGCTGAAAATGCATCCATTAACCTATTATTAAATATGAATTGAGGTAGGAATCTATACCTACAAAAGAACTGGAGAGAGGAAAACAGTTAACGGTGACAAAGGCTTTATAATTACAGACAGAAATTGAGAAGGGATTAGAAGAACTAAAGTTTATATAAAGAAAATGAGATGGGTAGATAACAGATCTGTATAAAAGTGGCATTTTGATGAAAAAATAACAGTTCCTATTCTGTGTTCCTTTATATAAAATAACTAAAATCTATTGTGGGAAGTTACAAGAAGGTACATTTTTAGAGCAATATAGGAAAGACATCTTCAACAATTGGAGTTGTCCACTAATGGAACAGACTATCTCATAGATTGCCCACCACTATAAATCTCTGAGAAAAAGCAGCAAAATTATTTACCAGCATTTAAATATTCAGGCAAAATGTAGATGATTGTACAAAGCCTCTAAATGTCCTATGAACTCTGAGATTCTCAAATTGTTGGGAACTTTCTTGAACGTTTTTTATGCAAGTGCATACATTATATGCCAATCAGAAACCTCTGCACATTACTGGGGATTTCCCATTTGTGACTTTGTTCTTGCTGCTTCCTTTAGAAATAGCTCTTGTTTTTATTTCCCTGACACCCTTTTCCACAGTCTACTTCAAATGAATAAGCACAATATGTTCTCTACTCTTTTAAATTTGCATTGAACCTTATTTCTACAGAAGAAACTTTATTCTTCTTTGTAACAAATGATTGGTACTTAGAGTATTTATCCATTGAAAACTAGGAACTAGCTTTCAAAATACTTCTAGATGAACCACGTTTTACTGTATGTAGGAAGAAAGGAGGTTTATCTAATGCCAGCCCACAAGTCAATCCATAGAGCAGTGTGCCTGTCCATTGGCATGGTTCCCGAAAGTTCTGAGTGAGAGTTCTCCTTGGCATTCTGCTCATCACCATGTGGGTATAGGATGAACAGCTTCTCTTGAGAAACATGTAAAGGATCTTTGCGCTTTCCCTAAATCCATTGGTTGCAAATTTATTTGTCTCACATTTGAACTTTGACCCAGATTTCTGAATAGATTTAAGACAAAAGGCCTCTGCAGTGCCTTTACCAGTCACGCCCACGGTGACTCGCACCAAGAACCTTCTACTTCAATCTCACAGGCATCCCTAGCCCTCCCTGCCTGGATCCCCACCCCCTCGGTTTCTCTACACGTCCCCGTGGGCAGCACGGCCATTCTGGCCAATGTCAGGAAAGATCCTTCCCTGATGAACTGATGTTCCTTTCCACATGGGCTTAAATGCATCTGGTCTTTAGTTCCACCCATCCTCCCCACAGTTATGGGATCCTGTGTTTCAATGCCACAGAGTTTAGCTTTCAAGCTTATGTCCAATAATGCTTCCTCCTTATATTATCCTTTATGGAATCCTCTGTACTGATGGCCAAACCCTTTGACTACCATGTGGGTACCTGCTCCTACCTGCGTTATGCCGCCATCTTTACTGCCAGAGTCATCTGCATGGTTAGCATCACAATCATTGGCTGTTACGTCCTCCCTGTTCTTTTCTTCTATGAAGAGCTAACAGCTTTTCACTTCCTGCTCTCACATCTCTCTCCTTGAAAAAATGTTACTTTTGCCATGCCGTTCTCTGGAAGGGACTTTCTTTTTCTCTTTTCAGAGAAAGACCTATGTTAAACCCTTCACAACATAATTCCATTCTGTATTCTTTTATTCCTAACTCTACCCATCTGTGATCCTATGTCCTGGCTCCAACTTCTCACACCCTCAATATACACACCAGGATATTTCAAAGATAATAACACTAATAACACTCCTTGTAATAGTAATAATAATCTAATTATTCTACTGACTCTATGTACAAGGCATAAACAATATGCTAACTCATTATTTAAAATTTATTTTTCTTTTTCCCTTAACAGAGGCACTGGGGATTGAACACAGGAACTCATGCACACCAAGCACGTGCTCTATCACTAAGCTCTACCCCCAAACCCCAACTCATTATTAATTCTGTGAGTCAGGTACTATTGTCACCCCCTTTCTACAGATGTGGAGACAGAATTACAGAGATACAAAATGATTTTAGATATTAGCCTGTCTTCTTTTACCCCAGGATTGCAGAAAAGATAATATTACTTTCAATTTAATGTAATGGAAAGAGCTTTTTCAAGAGTTAAAGAAACAAATGTTGAATCTTTTTTTCCCCACACCTCCATCACTCTTCCCTTCCTTTTTTCCCTCCCTCTCCATCAGAGCCTCCTCCTCCCCCAAATATCATAAATATATTTGGAAATAGTCATGCTAGACAGCTAAGACTGGTTTCCTCCAGGGAGAAGAATGAGATTAGGAAGGTAAGGCTGCATGAGACCTTTCAATTTTTAGTTTATATGTATTTGTATTGTTAGAGTACTCTATAAGTAAAATTATTTTCTAGCTATATAAATGTTTGGATATTTTCTTACATATTCTAAGTTATACTTTACTCATTTGGAAAAGGGGGAGAAATGCTCACTGTGTAGTATATTAATGATTGAAATATTGCATATAAAACTCAGATCAGTAATTGATATGCTGAAGGTGCTTACATATATATATTAATAGGTAACATTTATAAGGTTCTTACTTTATGCTAGTCTCTATAATAAATCTGTTGATGCATTAGATCATTAAGTTCTAATTTAAACACTAGATGGCAAACACATCCGAATTTCATACTAAAGATCTCCAAATTCATGTAAGTTAAATTGCTCAATGTCATATACATGTTCCAAAGACTGAACTCAAATTGCAGTTTGTCTAATTTTAGATGCTGTCCTCCTCCACATAACACTATTCTGCTATTTTGAAAATTATTATTATTCTGTGGTTATCATGGGGATACTGAATTACAGAGAGGATGGAGTTTACGCCCTCAAAAGCATCTCAAAATAAAGCAGTTGACAAGAAACCAGAGACTTGTAGGCTATCTGGTGACCACAAGGGGGCGGCAGAGTTGTACTTCCACAACCCGGAAAACACATGAAGCCCTGAGCAGTTCCATACTGTTCTACACAGTAAGCTTTTTGTTATATTTATGAATGAATGAATGAATGAATGAGGAAATATGATAGATAGATGGATATATTAATATATACATGAATTAAATGCTTCCCTTCATAATTGTTTCCCTACTGTATAAAAAGCCCTAGTCTCAGATCTGAGATACATGGTCTTGCTTAATTTATCAGTGTCTACTTTAGAATTTAACATCAAAAGAAGACAAAGTATTTTTTTAAAAAACAATTTCTGATCCACAACTCATGCTTCATAGATGATTGGACTAATAAGTTTCAAGAGCATGTTAATTTGGAATGAACAGTATGATACCACTGAAGTGTGAAATCAAAAAATAATACAAGTAAGTGTATGTGCAAAACAGAAAGAGACCCACAGACATAGAAAACAAACTAGTGGTTACCAGTGGGGAGAGGGAAGGGGGAGAGACAAATTAGGTGTATGAGATTAAGAGATACAAACTACTATGTATAAAATAGATAAGTAACAAGGATATATTATATAGCACAAAGAGTCAAAGCCATTATCTTGTAATAACTTTTAATGAAGTATAATCCGTAAAATGCTGAATCACTACGCTGTACACCTGAAACTAATATTGCAAATCAACTGTACTTCAACAAAAAAGAAAAAGAAAAAATGGAGAATGAACACGAATATCTCCTCTTTTCCCTGAATCTGAGATCCCAGCTTCTCAACATTTTCAGCCCCACTCCTACTATGACAGGCCTCATAAGCAGGCAGGAAAGTTGAACTTGTAGACAGAGAACAGTATGTCAGCCGCCAAAGTCACAGTCCCAAAGCTGAGTCTTCTCTCATTCTGAAGGTGGGTAGAGGTCATTTTATGCTGACTTCAGGGAACAGGATAAGGACTTAGCTGCAGTTTTGTATGAGAAATAATATTTACCACCAGGCAGTGTTTCATTGTCTGTTTGTTTATGGTTTGGGGTCTTTGTTTTTTAGCTTTTGGGGGGTTTTTTGGTTTTTTTTTTTATTTTTTTTTGGACCACTAGTTCTTTGCAGAGACTTCTACCTGACGACAGTTAAACAGGAACTACAGGACCTCAGACTACCTACTCATTCCAATCCAGTTTCCACGGTTATAAGAGCCAAGCTCTCTTTAGTTGTTAAAAACTGAATTCTGACCTCCATCCCGACCCAGCCCTAGTTACTTTTTTTTTGAACATTAACGATGTATTATTCACTGTTTACTATCCTTCAGTCAGGGTCAGGACACAGTCATTAAAATACTCATCTGCAAAGCCTTTCTTTGATTTTCTATACTGTGTCAGGCCTAGGACTAGATGCTGTATATACATCATCACAATAATTTTTTTAGTTTTATAATATTTATATTATTGACAAAAAACTGAGGTCCAGAGATGATAGGATTTATTTTCTGAACTTGTATGGATGGCTTTCTCTTTTATTCACCATAATGTAATCTTCCCAGACACTAACAATTAAAAACTACTGTGAATTCGCACAAACTCTAAGAAAGTTGTTGTGACGTTAAATCTATTATCAATTTGTGGAAAGAAGATTATTACACTTTTCCTATTGAGCCATTGATGTAAGAGGAACAGAAAAAAAAATCAAAAGAGCAAATTTTTCAATGATTCCTTTACTTTTATGCCAAGACAAGCATGCGGACCTAGTAGGATGGCTATTGTCTGTGTCTGGTGTGTGGGGCAAGACAAGGGTTTGGACCAGACAGCCTGTAGTGCAAAGACCTCACCATCACTCTGTGAGCAGAGAGCTCTTTGCGGCTCAGGCACACAAAAAGGGATGTAGGGTATACAGAGATCTCTAGCACCTCTCCTTTTCTCAGAGGGGAAATAGTCATAGCCTGAGTTTATGGACTATGAGTCCTTACTCCTCTCTCCCACTCGGCATCCAGGTCAGAATGATAGGGCTTGTCCTGCCCTGGTGCTAGGCTGACTCACTCCAAGGCCTGGCCATGGGAGGGGCCCTCTCAGGGCTCCGATAACACTATCTGTAGGGCCAGGACCCAGGATGGGCGGCCTCTCCCCCAAGCCCCTGAGCAGAGTTTACTTATTTCTGTATTTAAATGGCATATTTATTTTTTTCCTCTGCTTTAAAAAAATTTTTTTTAATTGAAGTACAGTCAGTTTACAATGTTGTGTCAATTTCTGGTGTACAACACAATGTTTCAGTCATACATATACATACATATTGTTTTTCATATTCTTCTTCATATAGACTACAAGATACTGAATATAGTTACCTGCGCTATACAGTAGAAACTTGTTTATTTATTTTATATATAGTAGTTAGTATCTGCAAATCTCGAACTCCCAATTTATCCCTTCCCACTCACTCCCTTCCCCCCTGGTAACCGTTAAGTTTGTTTTCTATGTCTGTGAGTCTGTTTCTGTTTTGTAAATGGCATATTTATTTTTAAAGAAATAACCAGGAGCCCCCCAGCCCTGGCTGCAGCCTGGAAACTACCTAAGATGTTGTAGATTCCATCTCTTCCTTCTCCCAGAAGGAGCACAGGTAAAGGCAAAGGGGCTCAGGGAGAGTGCCAGGGAGAGCAAGTCAGGAGCTTCGAGTCCCAGCCTGGGTATTTCCGTGACAAATTAAATCAGACTTAGAAAGTCCCCACCCTTCTCTGAGCTTCAATTTCCTCTTCTGTAAACAGCATTTACTCTAGTAAATGGCCCTTTTGCTAAAAGAAAATTTCTGTTGGTCAAATTCATGAACCCCCTCAACTCTCAAACCAGGACTGTCCTTGAACCTAACGTGTCTCAATTAACACAGCATCCTCAGGTCCTCTCGTTCAGCCATGAAATTCTCCTGTTTACCCAGGCCCCCTGGGAACTGGATGCGTGTGTGTGTGTGTGTGTGTGTGTGTGTGTGTGTGTGTGTGTGTGCTGGCTCCCGTGAGGAGAAGGGATGCCCCTTCCTGTCCCTTCTCATACCTCTAGGAAAGAGCTCGACACCCTCCCCACATCACCATCTCCACTAACTCATTTCAAATTTTCAACCCTTTACTGCAGGGGGGTCGTAGGGAGTAGAGAACCGCGGTTAAGAGCAGACTCTGGAATCAGACTGCCTGAGTGGCTGAATCCAGCACCTCTTACTAGTTGTATGACTCAGTTCTCCCACCTGTAAAGCGAGGTTTTAACATCCTCCTAAGATTGTCGTGACATTGACTTAGTTAATATATGAAAAGGGTTTAAAGTAGTGCCTTACAGATGCCAAGTACTCCAGAAACATTGGTTTTTATTGTGTCTAACTGCCATCATGCTTGCTCCAGCCAACAACTATCTTATTCTGTACTTACATCTGTTCTTTTCACAGTAATAATAAAATAACAGACATTTATTGAAGCCTTGCTTATGGGCTCGACATTGCAGTAAGTATTTTGCATAACTTAAATCACTTAACTTACTTCTCTGAGGTCAGGAAAGAGTAGACCGAGTGGGGAAAGGGTGGTGGCAAACATGGCCGTCTTCAGTTAAACAGTTAGCTTTGCGAAGTCAAGGGCTGTGACTGTCTGACTCACTGTTATATCACTAAGATGTGTTATAATGCATGCAATTGGGGTTTAACAGATGTGTGAATACTCCAACATGGAAAGGTTATCCTCTGGAACAGGGATCTGAGTTATACTTTGTGACCAGGACAAAAGGATTTTCATTTGCGTTAGGACTTTGTACATATTCTGTTGTCTAACAAAAAACCAGGGCTCCGTGGAAAAGCCAGGTGCTCCTTCCCATGAAAGAAAGGGCTTCATCTGTAACTGTATGAAATGGGTGTTTCAGAGGGAATTCCTACCCTAAGCAGAAGGTTGTTCTCGATGAATTCCCAGCCTCACGTAGCTCCGTGAAGACCTGTGCTGTTAAATTGTATTCTCTGCTCCCCTACCATATACACAATGACGGACGCACAGGAGAGAGGGTTCTCCCCACACTTCTCAATTGAAGGAATCGAATTATCAAGTCGATGTGTTGAGGCAGATGGGGCAGTGGAAGAAGAAAGAGTTCTGAGTGAAGTGGAAACCACAATGCTCCCTCCCCATTCAGGGCTCCCACAGATGGGAATTCAGTGCTTTGCGAAGCCTGGCTTAAAACCAGGAGCCCCACAGATGAGGTAGAGGAGAGAGACGTGCTGCCTACACAGAGCAGGCTTCCTTCACGGGATGGGAGCCCCCTGCTCCAAACCTCCGAGACCCTCTTTTCAGCCTGTCCTGTCAGAATGTCCTCACCTCCATCCACAAACTGTTTTTCCCTGTCTGTGCCCCTCTTGGTTGTAGGAGTTCCCCCTGAGGAGATCCTCCCACTGTCTAGAAGTGGTCCTCAGCTTCCTACTCTCAGCTTCCTGAGTCCAGGGGCTCAGGGTTCCTTCCTTACCCTCTGCCATTGACCATGATCCTCCCTCCTCTCCATGAACCCTGCTGAGATCATCCATTTGATGATGATGCTTCCTTCAAGAAAAGACTCCTCTTATTAATGGCTTATCCTCAAATCCCATTCTAAATATCTGAAATCCTTCTAAGTAAGAGAGAATGAGGGGGAGTAAAGGGTAATGAGGAGATGGAGAGTGAGTAGGAGAGCTGTGGGGGAAGATGGACAGGATGAATGGATGATGAAATCTACCTCTCTTTATTGAGACCTGTTCTATTCTAAAGTCTAATCGGTTAAGCTCCTGCTTCACAGTGCGTCATATTTCCTTCCAACCTCAACCTCATACTAACTCCAGAAAATGGATACAATTCTTATTCCCATTTTTAGATGACAAGACTGAGCTCAGAGGAGTCAAGGCATGTGCCTAAGATCAGCCATGTAAGAGGCAATCAATGAACGTTAGCTCTTGGACCCAAGTCAGACTCTGAGTCTACTGCTCATAAGCCCTTTGCTGCACCTCTGAGGAGCATTAGCTGGACAGGCCTGGGGAAGCAGGGGACTGGCTGTGGATGAAGGAGGTAAGCCTGGAGAAGCCGATGACTGTAACTTTGGGCACAAGAGTTTCTTAGGGCTTGAACTTCCTTGAATTTTGACTCAGCAAACCCAAGGTCCCCTTAGTGACTTTGGGAGCTGGGGGGCAAGATGTGTTTATCAGAGGTCACAGAGAGGGCAGGGCCAAGGCTAGCTGCCAGATATCAGAGCCCAGAAGGGCTACAGGTCTGTGGGCTCTGATAGGTGGTGGTCAGGTTGGCGGCTCTGGGTGGAGCCATGCGTCTCAGGGCAGATAGGCTGTGCGTACAGAGGTGAGCATGGGGAAGAGGAGGAAGACACAGCCTAGCAGCAGTTTACATTCTTCTACCACGTGAGACTCACCTTCCCTTCAACCAGGGGCTAATGCCTTGATTCCTCTGAGCTTAGTCTTGGCGTCTATAAAATACAGATAATAACTACATCTATCTTATGGGGTTACTGAGGATGAAAAGAGATACACACGGTCTGGACCAGTGATAGCAATTCAGGCCAGAGCTATGGGCTCCTTCAGGACCCGATGTCTCAAAGCAGCAGGGAAAGTCTAGAAAATAACACCAACCACTCTTAAAAAGGTAGAGACTGTCTCAAAGCCTGATTTATAACTTAACAATGGCCTGACGCATTGTACAACAGGAGCCTTCCCCTCCCTCAGTAGGGCCATCTTCCCAGGTGCTGTGGTCACAGCCTAGAGCTTAGCTTTAGGGCTGAAACACCTGAAGCCACAGGCAGGATGAAGGTGGCTGACAGCAACTTTGCACTTTCAGAAAATCTCACTTCACACAGAGTATGATTCTGAAGCATAAGAGGTCCACTAAGAATCTGACTGGAAGTTGAACAGGATGATTACAGAACAAGAGACCACAGGAGAGATACTTGGAGAAATAGAGGAGATGTAGTCTAGGGGAAAATTAAAAGGGGATGGGAATTAATACTTACTGAAATCTTTCTATATATGAAGTACCATTGTAGGGTATTTAAATAATCTAATTTAATATGGTAATTCTGTGAAGTATATGTCATGAAACATACTGTAATTCATGCTAATGGTAAGTGATCTTTCTAGAGTATTTAGTATACACTAAGATACAACTTAAGCTCATTATATGAATTAATTTGTCCTCATACCAATATTCAGACGTCCATTCATATCTCTTAACTGATGAGGAAACCAAGGCATAGAAAATGTAAGAAAATTTCTTGAAGGCACATACACAAAAAGTAGCCAGTTTGTCATCTGAAACCAGATCAGGTTGTCTGGGCTCCCCTACTGTCTAGGTTATGCTGTCTCTTCTTAAGTGTGGGGGCTTGAATGTCAAAGGGGTGGAATAATCTGCGCAAGGGCACAGAGCTAGTAAGTAGTGAAGTTAGAATGTGGGCCCGGTTTTGTTACTAAAAAGACGGTGCTCTTTCTACAGCAAAACACCAACCCAGACATCCACTGCGGGCCCAAGAAATAGAAGCGGGTTAACCTGCCCCTACTCCCCACTTTCATGCCTTGGAGATTGCAGATCAGGGTTCAAGCCACAGCTGCAGACTATACCTCCTCAATATGGTTGCAGCTCCTTAGAAACATGTGAAAGAGAAAGAAGAAAAGAAAAATTTGGAAACAAGTTCAGAATAAAAAAAGGCTCTCTCTAGCTTAGACTACAGAGATTGTTGGATTATAGGTCATGTGTGGGTCTCCAAGAACACTGGAGGTCCATACTGGCACAGATGACCTCTTGACCCCTTGACCAACTGCAAGTTTGTTTAAGGAAGAGAATATATTATATTTTTCAGGCCTAACCCACTGCCTCTCTCTTTACCCTGCAGTGACTTGGAAATTCACTGTCCCTAAACATATGCATATCTGTCTATTTAAGTCTGTGTGACATCTTAATTAGTGCCAAGCACTGAGAACACGAAACCATGTGGGCAGCAGTGCTGTGGTGATGAGGGAAGAATACAAAAAATAAGAAGTTCTGCAAGGGCCCAGCACCTCCCTTTGCAGAGTTAGACCATGAAAGTCCTCTCAAACGCTACCAGTGCAGGACCCTGCGTTGTATGTTAACTGCTACAAAATCAGTTTGGGCTTCACACTGTCTTTCTCACCTGCAAGCTAAGTAGGAACACTGGGCATCAGTACTGTAGGAGTCTTCTGTCTTCTGTGTGGGGCTAAGCTCTCCTACTTCCTTGCTCTCAAAAATCAGCCATGAATGTTCTTCCTTCTAAACCAGAAGGTAAGGTCTGACACTGGCTGGGAAGACATTGACTAGCCAAGGAACATGAGGAAGAAGGACTCTATGAGAGGGCAAGACTAAAGGGAATGGGTGAATGGAAGTGTCAGAGAGAGAGAATGTAGACCAGAAGTTGAAACATGATCATTTCTTGCCTAAATATCTCCCATAAAGTTGTTTTGAAGGGGAGGGTAGTGCTCAGTGGTAGAGTGCACGCTTAGCACTCTAGTGCTAAGCCCTCCCCCCAAATAAACAAACAAACAAGCAAACACAAATTGTTTTGGGAGGTCTGAACAATATTTGGGAAAAAAAAACTCATGGATCTGCTGCCAACATTTAACTGTATTTTTTTCCCCGAGGGGAGGTAATTAGGTTTGTTTGTTTGTTTGTTTGTTTATTTACTTATTTATTTAAAGTGGTGGTCCTGAGGATTCAATCCAGGACCTCATTCATGCTAAGTATGCACTCTACCACTGAGTTATACCCTCTCCCCTTGCTGCCAACATTTAAATCGAGAAATGCCAGGCACAGAAAGGAACAAAACGCGTGCTCTCATTCGTAAGCAGAATCTAAAAAAGTTGAATATGTAGAAGCAGAGTAGAAAACTGGTTCATAGGGTGAGGCGGTATGAGAAATAAGCAGATCTTGGCCAAGGGTACAGATCTGCAGTTACGTATGATGTGTAAATCCAGAGATCTAATGCACAGCCAGATGACTATTCTTAGTAGTATAGTACCAAATACTGGAAATTTGCTAAGAGAGTAGATTTCAGACACTCTCGTCACATACACAAAAAATGGTAACTGTGAGGAAAAGATAGTTAATTAACTTGACTGTAGTAATTATTTTACTGTGTACATGTAGATCAAATCATGTACACCTTACATATATACATTTCTATGTAAAAAGAAAAGAAAAAAATACTCAAAGTATCTGCACTTCTAATCATCATTTGGAAGTCAGATGTAACCCTGATAGTTATATGTGAATACTTACTATAATATTGTTAACAACAGATAATACTTAGTGAGCATATACTGTGTCCCTATCTCTTGACACAATAAACTGAATTAATTTTCATTATTTATCCTATGAGTTAAATAATGTTATCATCATATATTTCAGAGACATGGAGACATTAAGAAACTTGCACAAGGCTACATGAGAAGTAAGTGGTGTTAGAATTACTGAAACCCTCTCAGTCCCTCATGGCAACATTGGGGTAAAGCACTGGTGGCCATATTTGATCAGGAGTGGGCTTGTATTCTTTGCAACCGCTGCCTGACACCCTATTCTTTTATGCGATTTGCCTGTCCCCAGTAGGCTTAGGAAACCTCCAGGGTAGAAAAGAGGAGGAAGGGAAAGCTTATTGTGGTGAGTGATGAAATCTCTTTCTCTGACCATATGCACCAGTGGGGCTGCTCCTCTCTAAGACTAAATCACTCTATCTCACTGTATTTTAGCTAGTTCTATACACCTTGCCTGAAGGGAGGTGGAGAACAGGTACTCTCCATTATGAAAAATCCATTCCGCTTCTCCTCAGCTTGAATTTTTTTAAATTCTGCAAGATCTTTTGTACATTATTTACTCCCTGTAAATAACCCAGACTTAGAGAGTCATAATTTTCCCTTCCCATATATATCTCTATTAAGTATGGAAAATATTACAATATTGCATGGTAATCAACTATTCTTTTTGATTGGGACTCCTGGAAGGCAAGGTACATATCATATTCTTATTTATCCTTCAAGTACTGAAATTAGAATCTAGCATATAGCAGCTGCTCACATTTACTGGATGGCTGTCCTGTCTACGGGCCCAGGGCCCTGTATCCCCTCCAGCCATTTCATCTGATTAAACAAGCTGCAATTTTTCCCTAATTCATATTTCATTTTCATCTAAGCCTCCATCACTGCCTTCCCATAGTCTAAGCACAGACATTCCTGTCAGGGCCCCAGCCTGAGTCAATGCCCTGCCTCCTATCTTCTTGGTCTGCATAGCCTTGTAGGCCAGCATCTGGCCCCAACACAGCCATGCTGAGTCATGCTGAGTCATGTTGAGGCTCAGGGTGTGTGGCCAGATGTTCTCAGACTTGAGTGATGACTGCTATCTGGGTCCCCAGCAGGAGGCTTAGAGGACAGATGACAAGAAAAGGAGAAGTTGACCCCTGACCATAACTCCATCCCAACCAACAACATGAAAAGAAAGGAATCTCTGAAGCAGAATGTGACATGTCCCAGAACATATTCCCTTCTGATTTAAAAAGGTATTTTTGGCCATCCTATTGATGCTATAAAATGATCTGTCATTGTTCATCAAATATTTATCTTTCAGATAGTGTCTCAAACCTAGAAGCAGAAAAAAAATTGTCAGTACATGTGTATGGATTTTGAATTCATAAAATATATAATCATTACTTAAATGTGATCAGAGTAATTTGAAGAATAGGACCTTTGCTAGTTAGGTCCCTCACCCTGTCTCACGTACTATGTAACTCAAGGCCCAACCTTAGTTTCCTCCTGTATATAAATATGTGCCAAGCCTGGATGTCTAAATAATTTTTCCAGCTCTCACCTTTCATACTGCATACTTACTTGCCATGTCCTGTAGATATGGACTGAGATATGAGTATGAAGGAGGGAGGCACGAAACAGAGGAAAAGGAAAATATCATTGACCCTTTTAGGGTGCCCCCAGACATCTCGATGACAAAGGGTCTGTGCTTTTAGAGGGACCATGCTCACATGCTGGTCAGATCTGCACAGGAATGCCACTCAGGAGCCTCAGTTTAAGGAAATATCTCAGGCCAGTCCTGGTACTCCACTCTTACTGGGAAAATGTCGACAACTCCAAGTCTGATAGGGAAGAAACATTCCTTGAGGAAAGCTAATAGGGTTCACATGTGTCAGTAACTGTCAAGGACCACTAAGGGATGAAAACCATGAGACGGCGCCTGGAGAGAGAAAAACCAGGGATTAAGGGATCCAGGAAGATCTCCAGAAGAATGATGTTGAAGTAGGCTTCTACAGAAGTTCATGGGGGAGACCAAAAAAAAAAAAAAAAAAAAAAATATATATATATATATATATATATATATTCTTTTTTAAATCAAAAAGGTGAAACGACTTGAGAAAAAAATTTAAAAAGAAGGGCAGATAGATTAGTGCAACTGAACCATGGGGAATTTTCAAATGAACATTTGATTTATTTAATGCACTGAGCTTTGTGAGGTTAGAGGCCCCAGGATACCGAGGGCCCATTACAGGCCCTAGAATATACTTGGCATAGTTGTTGGTATTTGTTGGTGAATTTGGTATCTGTGGTCAGTCTCCTGGGCTTTGATAGAAGCACAGAGAGAAGATTTAGTGATATTATGTTAAAACGTCCTTCTTGATTCAAGTGTACGTCCATAATTGGAATAGAGACAGGGAACATGATGCATATCTAATGAAAGTGTAGACATTAAGGAAGGAAATCTACCCGAAGAGTGTTAATAGAGATGACAGAACACAGAGAGTGAGTGAAGTGTGTAGTAACCGTGAGAGAGGCCGGAAGAGGAGAATTTTAAATCACAAATTCATGGGAAAAAAAAAGTAATGGAGAAAAAAAATCCAGGCATGGGATTAGATGAGACTAGTATAGTTTGGGTTGGGAGAGGTGTTTAAAAAGATGGTATTAGACCAAACATGAAAGTTGTGCCTAAGTAACCAGACAATTATTCATTTCCTTCATAGTACAAGTAAGTGTATGTAGCTTGATAGCTGAGAGCAAAGCGTTTATAGGTCAGGTGCTCTTGGTTTGTGTTTTCCTTGGGAAAAGTAAAGAATCATTTTGAGTCTTTTATTATACATAAAATGTGAGTAGTCATTTCACTTATATCTTCTATTTGTTGTGATGACTATTGTATATTACATACCGACTACTTAAAAGTGCCTGGAACGTATCACATACGCAAGAAGTAACTACTATTTTTATTGCTACCCTCACTGGTGTGTGCCAGGTAATATGGTAGGTGCAAGAGATACAGAGAGAAATAGCAGGGATGTCGTGTGTCCCCCTACGATAATCAAGTGAACAGAACTGGTAGAAGAGAGACTACAGATGGGTTCAGGATCCCATCTGAGAAGACATTTCATTCCACGCCAAGGTATGTCAATATTAGCCTTCTAGGCCAATAGGAAGGTGATAAGGATTAGAGATTCGACACTAAATTAAAAGGTTGCATCTGTAGAAAAGAAAGATACTTTCTTGTCCAGAGAGGTGGACGAGAGTCATTCATACATTTATTTAGAAAGCAAGTCCAGAATACTGCCCTATGACAGGCTCTGTGTTAGACTCAAATGTTATCAGTGTGAATAAAACATGGCCATGGAACTTAAACAAATGCATTTATTTTGGTGTGGGGGGTTAATTATTCAGGTTCATAAATGATTTTTACTGCAATATAATAACTGTTGTGATGAAGAAATGGACATGGAAGCAAGTCATTCTGCCAGCATTTATTCACCAAAGGGATAAATAAATGAGTGATGATATGGGACAACAGGAAGTTGAAGTAAAGAGATGAAATTAGTAGGAGACTGAAATAGCAGGTGTCAGAAATGATGGGGTTCTGAATCAGAACTAGGAGAAGGAAAGGTGCCCTGTTTCATCGAGGCCCAAGGTAGTCTGCTAAGGTCTAGTGGAAAATTGGATGAAAACACAGGCACTTGGGGAACCAGCTAGAATTCAGTCTTGGACAGAAAGTTCAGAACTCATAGAAACTCAAGATTTAGAAATAAGCAAGTCCTGAGGACTAATTCTGAGCTAGAAAAAGCTAGTTTTTCTTGTAGAAATTATTGAACCCGTGTGGAGTTAAGGCTCTAAAATTTAAAAAGAAATTACTTAACCTGTATATAATTCAGATGCTAAAATGTATCCATCTTCAAATATATTAGCTTCAGATTTCCTAAGGAACTGGCAGAGCTTTGGGATTTGTTTTGTCTGTTTACTTGTTGATCCCAAAGAAACCATTTAAGGGTATCCCCATGCCCTTGAACAGTGGTTCAGAGCAGATGACGAACAAATGTTTGTTAAATACAATTAGGGATGGACTCTGAGGGCCACAATCTAAAAGGTAAGCCATGGCCAATAGTGACAGATGCTACATCACAGCCTAAGGAAATGCATTCTTTCAGCAAAAGATAAAGATAGAAGTTTCCTAACAGTTCAGCCCTCCAGCTTTTCAGTGCCCACAGTTTTGTTTTTTATTTGCTTCTCTCTTGTATGCCATAGATCAATGCCTATACCTGAACTATTTGGTCAAGGTTCTGTTCACTACTGATCCTTCCACTGTCTTGACCATCTTATCTTTCTCCGTGCAGCCCCAGAAAAAAAATTGGGTCTTTAATCAAGGGCTCAGATCAAAATTTTATATGATATTCTAAGAGATCTTATTACAGATCTCCAGAATGGTCCAAGGAAAGAGATTCCTGCAGAGGTGAAATAGGACACACACAGAACTGTAGCAAGCTGGAAAACAAAGAGATCACACAATGCTTAGGGATCTGACAAAAGGAAGATTCCAAAGAGGGAGGGTTGGAGACATGCTTAGTTGCCCTTGATTCTTCCTTGTTTCAGGAAATGTGTTTTGACATTCTGCACCTGGTCCATTGTCTGAGCAATCTGCCCGATATTCAAAAATAGCACTTCTGTTTAGCCTCTGAAATTCACTTTTCCTTCTCAAGGCCATGTCTTCAACCCCAGGACTCTGAACTGGCTCACACTTTATCATTTCTTCACTGAACAGAGGGACTGTCTCTTGACCATTATCTCTGCCTACGTTGTCTGTTCCTGCCAACACCTACCAGCATTGCCTTTCTCAAACACAGAGTTGATCCTGCCATATCCCTTTGGGATGGGGTTGGGGAGTCAAAATCTTCCTACTGCCTTCAGGGTATGTCTAAAGTTCTCAGTCTTTTATGTAGATTAGCTTTGTTGAGATGTAATTCACAGACTGATTCATTTAAGCATACAGTTCTTTGATTTTAGTATATTCACAGTTGTACAGCCATCACCATGAGGCCAACTAGAGCTATCTAGACCTCAGCAAGTAGGACCTTGGTAAGATTATAGTTCCGAGATGCAGCCCATTTATTTTGCAGATTGAGACTGACTCTTGAAGGCTCATTCTGGTCAAAATAAAAGGCACAAAAGCCTAAAATAGAAACCGGTGTACTTATTTATTAATTTACACTGAGATTTATAACTGGAATGTTTACAACTATAAATATCTTTGTGAACAATAAATTCTTTTCTTATATCAATCAGGTGAATGTAGAGGAAATAAACTTTCAATTCACATAGCTAGATGCAATTCTGCCGAGTGATTATCCTTTTTTTTTGTAACAAATAGCTCCTTTATATTTATTACTCATGTATCTCATACATATTTATTATCTTCTAAGGCAAATTTATGTGTGCACAGAAAATACATGTTTTTTCATGTTTCAACACTGTATATTAATTAAAAAAAATTTTAACACATTTACTGTGGTATGGTTCCTATGTAGTAAGCCATACATATTTCAGATATACAATCTGATGAATTTTGATAGATGAGTACACCAATGAAAGCACTACCACAATCAAGATAGCTAACATTTCCACCAAGAGATCATCTTGTCAGTAGGGTCAGATATGGCTTTTTCATCCATCTTCAGGGAAAGGATAGTTTTGGGCTGGACACAAACATTATGTGAGGTTCAGAACATCTCTAGACTCAAAAAAACTAAGCCAACAAACAACCTTTCTTTTTCTATACTTTCCTTGTTGGCCAAATCTCTAATGATAAACAGACTTCTCTTTATACATGAGAACACTCCATAGATTATAGCTAAGAGCTTCTGGCCTAGGAGTCATTCTGTCTCTTTCAGGTGATTTTCAGTCTCCCTTTTCTATCACTAAATTTATTCTTAATCTTAATTGAACTTGGAGAATGAAATTTCTTCCCCTGGCTCTCTAGGACTTGCATGTAATCTAGTCACTATAGCCTTCATATTTTGACAATACTCACACATTTGTAAACACACACACATATATTACACAGAACATATTTATCAGGCATTTCTGAACAGTTAACCATGCAAGACCCACAAGCACCAATCCACAATCTTTTTCATTTTTCTATTTGTACAGAATCCAAGGACAGGGTCTTTGAAGGCAGTAGGAGACTCTGGCTCTCACTGTCTCTAGTTAGTCCTCTCCTTTGCTACTGCTCTGTTTAGTCCCGAGCCCCTATCTATGCCCACAGTTTCTGACCCCACCCAGCTATCAGCAGCCCAAGTCCCCAGAAGGAGAAAAACACTGGCTCTGTTGATCTCTGTTAATTTAAAACAAAACAGAATAAAATAAATGTTTCCTAAACCCCAGAAAACAAATGAATAAACAAAGAGAGGAAGAAGAAGAAGAGAAGAAGAAGAAGAAGAAGAGGAGGGGGGGAGGGGAGGAGGAGGAGGAGGAAAGAAGAAGAAAAGAAGAGGGGTTAGGAGGAGGAGAAGAAAAACAAACAAAAAACAGGTGCAGGAAACAGCTGGTGATATTCTGGACTGAAAGAGGCCAGAATACAGAGAGGGGCTATGGTAGCTTGTTGGTCTAGGCATTTAAGAGGTTCTCCTGATGCCTCAGACTCAGTAACATAGGGGTTGTGAAAATTTGGTTTCAGAAATAACCCTTCTGGGGCTATGATTAGCAAAGGCTAAAAGGGGTTAGGGAAAGGAGCCAACATTAACTGCCCCCTCTGGGTCATACAAACAAAGGATCCTGGTTACTCATAATTCCTCATGGTGGATAAGCTTGTTAATGAATGAGATCTAACCATAATCATTACTGCTTCTTTTAAAGCCCTGCTTACTTGCCAAACCTCAAAGTTATCCTTTTCTAGAGAGATGTAGATTTTTTTATTCAGGGAACATGCTATGCTATAGCTTCAATACATAATACCCAAAGTATTGAAAATAGCATGCCTAAGTGAAAAAAAAAAAGCCATTCACTTTTCAGAATTCAAAAGTCACGAAGGCAAGAACCACTCAACCTTCTAACAGCAGAGGTGGAATCTTACCATAGAATTTCCATCATTTTGGGATATACATGTCTAAGTCCTATACCTCGAAGAGTACCATTTGAATCAACCTTAGGTAGACATGTAAACACTGAGTTTATGTATGCTTTAGAGCTGCTACATTTGAATGAAGTTTATAAATTACTACTTGACTTCAGTCTTAAGTAAGAGCCATGAGAAATGGACCAACAACCTATGGTAGTGCAGTAAAGGGAAGGAAGACTAGGAAGCAAGGACTCTAATGATAATGTCATTCCTTCTGACTACTTAGAGTTGTCTTAGTTCATAGAATACATCAGGCAATACTATTTAAAATAAACAGAAAAATAGAAATCTCTCAGAAATTTAATCAGAAAAATAAATGAAGGCAACTTTGCTTAAGGTCAAAAAGCATCAAGGAAACCAAGAGACCAAAGTCCTGACATAGGAAAATAGGAAGTTCCTGACTTTTCTAAGTTGTCATACTCAAGCTTGAACTTTCGAGGTTCATCATGTCGACAAGTGTGCAATGACTGGCTGGTTCCGGCTTCCCATCTCCTCTTCCCAGTAAAGATTCCTCTTGCTTAATTAACGTTATCACATTACCTCTGGCTATGCCTTGGCCACACAGGTCCTGGAGGTCAGTCAAATCATCGATGTCTATGCTGTCAGTCACCAACTATAAGAAGTTCCTCTGAGAATGAAACCCAGCTCTGGTTCAGGGTCACCTACAACCTTTGTGAGAGATGATGCAGAGGCATGGTGTTTACAAAGCAGCGGTGTTGCCAGACCAGTGTTGCACAGTAGTCTCTCATTTTTGGCAATCATAACAGAAAATGGCAGCTGGCAGAATTTCCTGCTACTCATGGTACCCAACTTATTCTTGGCTAATGCAACACTTGACAGAACTCTGATCCCATCTATTTCTGTTGTAGGAATGTATACTCAGATGCATAATGGAAACCAACTAACTTATAGCCTCTCTAACCAAGAGTCCTAAGCAGCTTTTTGTACCTTCAGTGATTCATAAACCCTGTCCATAATTTGCCAATTTTGAAATTAAAAGTAAAATAACTCATTTGTGGTGAAGAAGAACTTTTGAAGCAATTTTTCCCAGATAATACTATGAAAAACCTGCAGTAGCATCAAAGATGTATTTTCTCTACTAACAATGTAATTTATATAATTCACCATACTAATAGCACCTAAAGATAATACAATATTTGACTTCAGGTTTAGTATGTATGTAATAAATTAGCTAGCAAGGTTTTAAAAAATAATTTAATTTTTTCCTGCTAAAAAGAGGCATCTTTTTCATTTCTTAAAATCTGGCATAGAGTTTACCAAAGTACAAATGCTACATGATACCCCAAGGGGCGGGAGTTAATTCATCAAATTTTGAAGTTTCTTTTAAAAAGTCATTTTTTAAATTTAAATACCTTAAGATAGAACATGTTTTTTACTTTATTAATTTTAACTTTACAGGTAATAAATGAATAGTCTTAGTTTCTTTTTTTCTGACCATTTAATCTTTCTGATCTATCATGGATAACCATGTCAGCTTATCTCTCCAAACTTTGGGTTTTTCATCCTGAAAAAAAGAGACAAAAATCATAGGAGAGATAAATAAAATACTTCAAAACGAGAAGCTGAGATAATTGAACTTGAGTCAATAAGCACCTAAACATAAATGAAACTATATTCAGCCCACAGGATCTTCAGAATCAGAATTCATAAATCTCGTATTGAGCTACAGACATGCTGCTTTTAAACATGGTTAACTTTCTTGAAGCCCTTTTCGACAGCTTTAGTGATAAGAAAACATGGGATGGACCTGATACCTGGAAACAAGACAACTCTGTTCCAAAAGGCTGTTACTAGAGGAGAATATAATCCACTCTCCAATACAGCTGGAACTGGCTGAGATTCTGTGTCAAAAATTGCTTTTTTTTTTTTTACCCTGATTTTATCCCTGTCACCGTCCTTAACCCCAAAATTAAACCTGGTTTGTCTGGAACTCTTTCTTTATCTTGGGCTTGGCTTCTCTCTAGGAATTTTTCTGGAAGAAAGAGAATGGCAGAGACACATGTCATCCTGGAGGATGATGTGAGGAGCAAAGAGGGTGCAAAGGCGGAATGAATGGAAAATTGTGTTGTTGATGGAGGAGGAGCCAAGAAAGGAAAGGTTTCTCAGAAACCAATACACATTATCACGAACCCAGTATACATCTTCAGTGCTGACCATTTCCTGACCTGACTCCACCCCTGAGGGACAAAGCTTGACCAATGACTTCAAGGTACTAGGGGGAAGAAGGGGCCAGCAGTCCAGCAGTAAAGAATAAAAGGCCACACCTTCTGACAGCAGCACATACTTGCTTCTGACACTTCTGTGATCACCTGTCAGCTCCAATACCTGACATCATGGTGCTTTTTACTGCCGAGGAGAAAGCTGCTGTCACTAGCCTGTGGGGCAAAGTGAATGTGGAAGAGGCTGGAGGCGAGGTTCTGGGCAGGTAGGAACTGGATTTCAATGCATGGGGGAGGATGGTGAATATGAGCTTGGCAAATTGACCAGGGAATTACTCAAGATTTTGGAGAGTTGCTGATTTTCCATCTGCTATGGTCATGTCTCCTAGGCTCCTGGTAGTCTACCCCTGGACTCAGAGGTTCTTTGACAGCTTTGGCAACCTGTCCTCTCCCTCTGCCATAATGGGAAATCCCAAGGTCAAGGCCCATGGCAAGAAGGTGCTGACCTCCTTTGGAGATGCTATTAAGAACATGGACAACCTCAAGGGCGCCTTTGCTAAGCTGAGTGAGCTGCACTGTGACAAGCTGCACGTGGACCCTGAGAACTTTAGGGTGAGTTCAGAAAATACTCATTTTTTTCACTTTTTACTTTGGATTAACAATGAAAGTTGTGTCTTTGGTTGGAAAGAACAGCAAAGATTTCAGAAATCATAGGTTGAACTTGGTGTTGTGGTGCAGACCTCCAGTGGACATAACTAAGCCCATCTTGATTCAAAACTAGTGACAGTAAAGTGACAGTACTAGTAGCCTGAGTTGGCTTAAAACTTTTCAGGAACTTTTGTCAGAACTGCATTTGTTTACACTAGAGAATAGGAGGAATGAAGTTGGCTTTTGGTGGATGAAGGCCTGCCTTTTGGAAGGAGAAATACCTTATTTTATGTAGTTCCTGATGATTGAAGTTTAGAAAGAGATTTGTGAGAAAAAAATTTTAGGCAGATTGTCTCAAAGAAAAATACAACAAGTAATCTCCAATATTTTAAATTCCTTGTCAGTTTTGTGACTATGTGAAGGCTTATTCCTGCATTGGTTGGAGACTTTACTAAACACTCTAAGAACCTATGTAGCTCTGAAATCCTATGATTATAGAAATTAGACCATGGGTAAATGTGAGAGGGAGGGAGAGAGACAAAGGAAAGTGGGGAAATGGGAGAGAGGGTGGGGAGGGTGGGGATATAGGTAGGCAGAATGTTGAATGGAGGGCCCATTACTTAAAATTAAAAATTTAAGGACTTAAACTTGAAGTTAAATTTAAGAACTAGCTTATCTGAATTCATTGCATAGGCACAATCTTTGAAGAGGTTTAAGATGTGGAGTTGGGAGAGGGTGTGGGTACTGAGATTTTTTTTTTCCCTGCAATTCCTTCTGGAAACTTCTACTCAACCTGACTAATTGTCATTTTGTCTTTTACCTAACAGCTCCTGGGCAACGTGATGGTGATCGTCCTGGCTTCTCACTTTGGTAGAGATTTCACCCCTGATGTGCAGGCTGCTTGGCAGAAGCTGGTGGCTGGTGTCGCCAATGCTCTGGCCCACAAGTACCATTGAGTCCTCTTTTCAGTTCACCAGAGCCCTTTTGTGTCCCCACCACCTTCCTTTTGCATGTGGGGACTGAGGTTTGGCCTTGAGAGCACAGCTTCTTCTTAATAAAATACATTCTACTCATTAATCAAAAATTAATATTGTGTCTTTTCCATCATTGACTCTTGTGTTAAAGGAGAAAAGGTTCATTGGCTGAGGGGTGAAGAAGAGACATAGGAAGAAACAGGAGCCCTTTGAGAAGAGTGCAGGGACTCATCAACAGAAGATAGACATTTTGGGAGGATTCTGGATGATCTGGGAGGATGCTGAGATGGACAAGAAGTTTTCTGGGGTGAGAAAGTGGTTAGTTAAGTTGGCAGACCTTATTATGGGACAGCACAACAAAAACTCACTGTAGGGGGGAAGAAAGGAAGTAGTAAGCCATATCTGAGGGGAAAATAAGGTAGATTTGTGGCACATGCCAGAGTTCAGTTTAAAAAAGAAAGCTTTGTAGGGATCTATGGTCTAGGCTGGAGTTACTAATACAGTTGGCTCAAATGTACATTTTGAATGAGCTAAGTTGTCATATATCTTGTGCGTTTGGATTGGAGATAAGAAGATGAGTTGAGGGATGGCTGAGGGTCTTCCAGAAAAAGTCTCCATGAACTGACGACAGCCTACTCTTTCCTAAACGGTCCTACTGTCTTCCTGGGGAGCCAAGGCTAAGACACTTGGAATCATTGTGCATTCCGACTGAATGTAACATTAATTGAAATAAAGTTAGTGTTAGGATATTGTGTAAATTTTGGGGGGCAGGGGGAGAATGATCAAGTCTTCATGTAGGAGGTAAAATACCAAAAAAAGCTCATTGTCTAAAACTAGCAAGCCAGGGCTTGGTAACTTGCATGAGAATGGCTCTCTGGAAGTAGAAGGGAGAGGAAGACAGGCGAGTAGAAAGGCTAGATACATAGCACAAGGCCTTGAAAGTAACAATAAAAGCTCTTACTATGCTAATGGCAAGATTAAACAATACACATTCTTAGAACTTTAAATGACTTAAGGAATAGGATTCGGAGGGAAGTAATCTGCTTAATGCATACAAAATGACTTAAAAATTGCAAAGACTAGATAGGGATGCTAGTTTATGGGAAAAGACATAATGGCCTCAACCTAAGAGGAGCAGCGAGGCCTGCAAAAAGCGAGGGACAGACAAAGCGAGAGTGAAGAAGACGTGTTTTCTAATCGGCTGGGGTAGATGAGGAGGAAGGAGGTAGGTGGTGGTAGATGACCGAAAGCTCCCAGCCTGGGTCTATCAAGAAGAGATCTGTGATGACCTGGAAACCCTCATATAGGGATGCCATTAACTCAATCACTCTTGAGGGAGTTATTGCTAGGTTGCTCAGGGAATTAAGACCTTCAGGACTTGAGTCAAATTCTCATATCAAAGATCGAGACTTCCACACTTTACAAGTTAGAGTGCCAAATCTTGGCAAATTTAACTCTGTTAGACATTTCATTGCTCCCACACGTTGATCAGAATTTGTCCTGTGAATTACCTTCACATTTGACCTTTGTGTCCACAATGGGGATGAGAGACCAATGATTACACAGTCGCAGGCTGTCAACAGTGCTAGTCTCTCTGAGCCTTATAGAGACTCATTATGCCTCTAAACAGAGTAAACAGGGGCTATTTACGGCACTAAACCTTTGTACCTAATCAGTTAACAAATGGGAGCAATGTACATTTTCAATCCATCAATCTCTTCATCTTTCTTGCCCCTCAACTACTATTCTGACTTATACTCTGAGTCTGCAATAATGGGCAACCCCAAGGTCAAGGCCTATGACAGGAAGGTGCTGACCTCCTTTGGAAATGCTGTTAAGCATGTGGATGACCTCAAGGGCACTTCTGCTAAGCCTAGTGAGAGGCATTGTGATGCATGGCCTGTGGATCCTGAGAACTTCAGGGTGAGTTCTGGGCATGCGTGTGCTGTGTTCTCTCATCCCAGGTATCTGTGCTAGGGCTACTTTTGATTTTTTTTAATTCTTGTTTTTCACTGAAGCGTAGTCGATTTACAATGTTAGTTTCAGGTGTACAGCAAAAAGATTCAGTTATACATATACATACTTACTTTTTTTCTTTTTTTCGTTTCTTTTCCCTTATGGCTCATTACAAGATACTGAATATATATCCCTGTGTCATACAAGTAGGTCCTTGTTGTTTATCTATTTTATATACAGTGATGTGTATCTGTTAATTATTGCTACTTTTGATAACAGAAGCAGCTACCTCTTGTGAAATAGGGGTTAGCTGTGGGGAATGGTATTTTGGTGATGGGGTTGATTTCGAAAGAGTTCTGTAAATGGCATAGCTGAGCCTAGGTAGAATAAGAAATAGACATAGTAGAAGGCCACTTGCATTTGATATTTCTGAAAAATACATCTTATAAAGAGTACTGACTGAAATTAAACTCAATGTCTTGGACTTGGGGACACAAGTTTGGGCAAGGAGAAGAGCATCTGGCCATTGGTAACTGAAAATTTCTGTGAAAATTGATGGACAACTTTTGGCACAGTTCTTTTTTTTTTTTTTTAACATTTTAAAATTCACAGTTCTTGAAGTTAGAACAGAACCAACAAGGACAAAGTAAGGGCAAGCTTCTCAAAAAGATGAAAATTTCCTCCTGCATAATGATAATTTGTCCTCGTACCCATGATGCAGGGTTCTATTTTATATGAATGCTCAGGAAAATTGTATGCATGTAATGACTGGAGACTTATACTACTTCTTTTTTAAAAATTAAAGTATAGTTATTTTGCAATATTGTTTTTCTTTCAGGTGTACAGCAAAGTGATTGTTATACAAATATATACACATATTTTTCTTTTCTTCTGATTCTTTTTCATTATAGTTTATTACAAAATATTGAATATAGTTCCTTATGCTATATGTACTATTTCTTAAGACCCCTGGAAGTACTATAGTCTTCCTTTTGAAAAAAAAAGACAAGAGCAAAGCAATACGTAACAATGTTCTGGGGTTGTAAGTTGGCAGGGCAAATGACAGGAGGATAGAACACAACGGGAGACAGAAAGCTGGGAGTCCTATTGAAGCCAACGTGGAGCCCATAACGACATTTTTTTTTTTTTTTTTTTTTGTGGGAACGTGGCCCTGTAAGTTGCTCAAACTCAGGTCAGGAAGCAAATGGGTATTGTATCTATCTACTGTAAGGCCAGATTGAGGCTTTCTGTTTACTGTGTACTATCTTCTTTTCATCTGCAATCTCTCCCCAGCTCCTAGACAACGTGATTTTGATAATCTTGGCAACCCACTTCAGCAAGGAATTTACCTCACAGATGCAGGATGCCTGACAGAAGCTGACAACTACTGTGATTTATGCTCTGTCCCACAGATACCACTGAATTGCCTGTCCAACCAAGCTGGTGGAGTGATCTGTGTTCCAAGAGAGTGCCCTGTCTCCAGACTTAACTCCTGATAAAATGAAAAAAATTATACTCTATATGAAATGTTCTTGTCTTTTCCTCTGTGCCTTTTGCTTTTGTGTCTACTCAGAAGATAGCAAGAATTCCATGGGGATTGGATGTTTTGGAGATGGGGCGTGTGAAGAGGATAAAACAGAGACATTTGTGAGATTAGATAAGACAACACACAACTTGTGGGTCATTAAGCTTCATAAGGTTCAGTGCAAGAAATGCAGAATGGAGGGACTCATGACAGATGTAAAAGCATTGCTGGTGGTGGTATAGGATAGATTCTTATCTGTACAAACTGAGGATTGAGCACAGTTTGGGATTAGAGTTTATCTAATGTGAAACATGTAGTTTTTGATCAGCTGTACTGGGATGAATTTGTTTCTCAGAGTATAAATATCTACGTAGGCATATATAGACTCCATTTAAGGGCGAAACCTAGAATTCACAAAGATATTGCTAAGGCTATTAATACATTTGCTGGATATTTGTACAAAATTGCTTCTAAAGAGCCATTTCAAACTTACATCCTATCCAGAAGCAGAGTGAAGTGTGTCTGAGGGAGGGAAACAGCCAGGACACGTGGTCTAGAGTGGGCATAAAAAGAAAGCTATGAGTTTTGGGTTTTAATCCCATAAAATATGAGGTGGGTGGTGTTAAGAAGATACAAAGAGTGAAATTATGGTCAGGTATTAGTCTAGCAAGAGGAATAAATCAGCAGTGTTTAGTGCCTTGGCAAAGCCCCAGCTTTGAGGGAAGTTGACACAGCTTGGTTCCAGGTGGGAGTTGAAAGGCCAGCCTGGAGCTCTCTGCTCACTGTGCATATCTGTTATCTCTTTCCACCTCCACAGACCTTGGGAAGAAGCTAGTGATTTTTCTTGATAAACCATTTTGAAAAAGAATTCACCCCTCAAGTGCAGGCTGCTTGGCAGAAGACAATGACTGAACTGGTTAAACTCATGGCTCACAAGTATCACAGAGAGCCCTGCCCAGGAGTGTAGAGTCACTAAGGAACAGCTGTTTTTGGTTGGTTGGTTTGTTTTTGTGGGCTGTAACAAAGGTTTCTTTCTCCTTTTTTTTAAACACCTTTATTGTGGCATGGTTCCTATACAGTAAACTATACATATTTCAGATGTACAATTAGATGAATTTTGACAGATGTATACACTTATGAAACCATACCACAATCAAGATACCTAACATTTCCATCACTCCCCAAAAGGTGCAATTTTTGAATTCCCAATGTATCTCTTCTCACCCTCTTTACCCCCTGATAACCATAAGTTTATTCTCGATGTTCGGTAAGTCTGTTTCTATTTTGTAGATAAGTTCATTTGTGTCCTTTTTTTTTTTTTAAATTCCACATATAAGTGATATCATATGGCATTTTTCTTTCTCTTTCTGCCTCACTTCACTTAGAATGGCGATCTCCAGGTTCATCCATGTTGCTGCAAATGGTACTATTTTATTCTTTTTTATGGCTGAATAGTTTCCATATATATATATATACACACACACACCAATACATGCATAAATAAAATGGGAGACAATGCTCAAGCGTGCAGATTGGCTACTATAGCATTTCAAGAAAGAGAGATCATTGCAAACTGCTTAGAGAGATGAAGGTTTAGGTGGGGGACATGAACCAGAAGAGGCTCAAAAGTCAGCTCAGAGCCACAGATCAGTACCGTGAGATCAAAAGGAAAAGGAAAGAAATAGCATAGAGTGGTTGGAGAGGCTAGATCACAGGATTTTTTTCTATGACTAGAAGTTAATGCCTGTTTCTAGGCAAGAGTACAATGTGATAAACAGAGAAGTCTGGAAGATTAGTTTGGCTGTGGGCACTGAATAGATGAGTCATTATGTGAATGCAAGATTTACACATCTCTACTGGCTTCCATTTTTATTCTAAAGCCTTAGCAGACATGGGGGTAAGGAGTCGGGGAAGTTGATTAAGGTGGGCTAAATTTATAAACTTCCAGTTATAAGATAAATGAGTACTAGGGATGTAATTTACAACAAGATGACTATTGTTAACACTGCTGTCTGGTAAATTTGAAAGCTGCTAAGAGAACACCCTAAAAGTTCTCATTATAAAGAGAAATGTTTTTTTCTTTTTTGTATCCATATTAGATATTAGATGTTAACTAAGTGTGGCAATCTTTTCACAATATATGTAAGTCAAATCATTATGCTGTACACCTTAAACTTATGCAGGGCTATATGTCAATTATATCTCAATAAAACTGGAATTAAATTTTAAAAATTAAAAAATAAAGTCAAAATATAATACCCACTCTAATCTCATGTACTAAATAATAAGGCCTAGGCTCACCTCTCCAACTTTACTTCCTCCCACTCTTCCCTTAACACATTTCACTCTGCCTTTGTAATGTTTTTCTCTAAACCTCAAGTTTGTTTTTCCTTTCTCTCTTTTTTCTTTTCTCTCCAGCCTCAGAATTTTGCACTTAACCTTCCCACTTCCAGCAACTTGTTTCTCCACATGACTCCTGCCTGACCCCATCTTGTCATCAAGGCTTTCACTTCAAGTGTGACTTCCTTTAGGACATGTATCTTTGTATAATTTTTCTGTCATCACTTGTTACTATATCATCAGATGCATTTCCTTCTTGTCATAAAACACAATCTGAAGTTCTCCTATTTATTTACTAGCTTAATTGTTAATGTTAGTCTTCTCTGTCCACTAGAATGTGAGCATCATGAGATTAGATTAAACTGTTTTGTTCATCCAATATTCCCGCTGTTTAAAACAATGCATGGCGTGAGTGGCCTCAATACATGTATTTTTTAATACATCATGAAGGAGTGGAAGACAGTTAGATGACTAAGATGATAATCTAGCCTTGATGTGACAAGTATCTAGGTGACAGTGGGAGCAGTGGGCATGGAATAAACTGGAAAAGTGGAACAATCATGAGCAAAAAGAATCAAAAAGTCTTGGAAAGTGACTGTCTAAAAAGGATGAGAGAAAAACAGAAGTTAGAGGTAACTTTTAGAATCACTACCTGGTTTGCTGGAAAGATGAGCAGTTATTCATCAACATTTATTAGTGTAGACAATGTCCCTGAGTCTGAGGGATTGCGGTGTGCATGCACTCCAGTGAAGATGGGTATGAGGACCAAGTACTTCAGCAAGTACCTGGAGCCACCCCTGCAAGCCAGACCCACAACTGAGTCTAATGGGTTCCTAGCTGTGGTCAGAATTTCCTCTCCTTTCTTTTATTTCATGGATCTCTTCTCTTGAAGCAAATCCTTTTGGCATTAATTCAAACTCCTTTCTTTCTATCTCTGTACTAAAGTGCTCACATCAACACAGCTGGGGACTGAAAGCTCACAGATAATCAAGTTGGTCATGGTAAACTAGCTTCTGGAAACTTAGCATTTCTTATCCACATTTTACATTTAAGTCTTTTCTAAACTGAAGAGATAAAAGTCTCTCACTATATCAAATAGACAGAAAAGATTTCTTTTCTTTTCTTTTTTAAAGATTTTTCTAATAGTAGAAATTCAGCATAATAATATTGGCTTGAACTGTTTAAATTTTAGAATAACACTGTAAATATACATGTAGATTATTCATTACACATATGTATATGTATATACCTATACGTATATATTTATTATACAGAATAAATAATCTCCATGTGTATATATATACATATATTTTTCGGGGGTGGTAATATTGATCTCAAGGAGAAACAAAAAAACTGCTTTCTGGAGCTCAAAATGCAAGAGCAATAAATTCCGAGAAAATAAAATAAAATGAACCATTTCCTCTCTCACTAGAAGTGTATATACCCTGTCTAGCTCTATAAATGCTTGTTTGAGATGCATGAGACCAAAGTACCTTAGATCACAGTGGCAGTGGTGTGTGGTATACTGTCAGTGAAGAATGTCTCCGCCTGATTAGACAGAAGGGAACGTTAAACACGGGAAGAGAGCAAACACCAGACACAACTCCCTTAATCCCTAGCCATTGCCAAGGAGAATTCTAATACTCTCTTCACTGATCACAAGAACTCATTTTCCCCAACACTCAATTGCATATTCTCTGACAAAAATGTGTAGATACGTGTATTGGCCAGAGACACTTGTCCATATAATCAGAATGAGAAAAATATGTTCAGACAAGTGCATATATTATTAATAGAACTCAACAACAATGAGTTCAACTCAAGCTCAGTTTTTCTCTAAATTACCCAGTCTTATCTATCTTGTTCCCAAAGTGATGCTGGACTGGGGTCTTTCTTCTTGTTTACAAGAACTATAAATTATGAGCCCCGCCTAAGTTTTACAAAACTTGGTAACTGGGGGAAGGGTACAGCTCAGTGGTAGAGTGCATGCTTAACATGCAGGAGGTCCTGGGTTCAATCCCCAGTACCTCCATTAAAATAAATAAACCTAATCACCTCCCTCCCGCCCTCCAATTTTTTTTTAATTAAAAAAAGAAGAATTAAAAAAAATTGGTAACTCAGAAGAGCTGTGGATTCTATAATCTAGGCAAACAGCAGAATGAAGTCTTGTAAACACTTGACATAATGTCCAATAGATTTCTAATTCTTACCCTTCCTAATTCTAGTTAAGCCTCATGGTCAGCCTACTGATTGCTTCAGGGATAGTGGAGGTGGGGAGATTGAGATATGAACTGCAGAATAGATGGTAGGGGAGAGGACAGCAGAAGCCCCCTGATAGAGCCACCCAACACTATCAGAGACACAAATGTCCATCTTGCTGACCCTCCACTGTCCAAGTTCCACCCTTGGTGGTGACAACCCACCCCTGACCAATAGTATCATTTTACTGGGAGAAGCAAGGGCCTGGGGACAAGAGAGGAAGAATAAAAGGCCACGTAGAGAAGCAGCAGCACAAACTTGCTTCTGGCACACTGGTGATCACCATAAGCTCCCAGACACCATGGTGCATTTCACTGCTGAGGAGAAGGCTGCCATTGCTAGCCTGTGGGCCAAGGTGAACGTGGAGGTGGCCAGAGGTGAGAGCCTGGGAAGGTAAGCACTGGAGGCTGGGGCAGGGTGCAGAAAGGCAGAAAGTGTTCCAGAAAGAAGGACTGGTTAGGTTTCTTACATACCCTGACTCACCATCTGCTCTGACTATGATCATCCCATAGACTCCTGGTCGTCTACCCATGGACCCAGCGTTTCTTTGACAATTTTGGTAACTTATACTCTGAGTCTGCAATAATAGGCAACCCCAAGGTCCAGGCCCATGGCGAGAAGGTGCTGACCTCCTTTGGAAATGCTGTTAAGCACATGGAAGACTTCAAGGGCACTTTTGCTAAGCTGAGTGAGTTGCACTGTGACAAGTTGCATGTGGATCCTGAGAACTTCAGGGTGAGTTCTAGGCACGTGTGTACCCTGTTCTCTCCTCCCAGGTATCTGTGTGGTTATGGTAGAGAACACAGGTACTTAGAGCTTATCCTTTTGAAGTATTTTTGGGAGGCAATATTTTAGGGAAAGCCTTGATTTTGGCATTTCAGTTGTTCCAAAGGTCAAAGGTAAGACCAAGTGGAGTAATTACTATGACTAGTGGAGGCTACTATTCATCTGAAAGCACTGAAAAAATACATATTGTCAAGAACACTGGCCAAAACTGAGCTGAATGTTTTGGCCTAGGGAATACAAATTGAGTCAGGGAGAAGTACATCTTGACTTGTGCAACTGAACTTTTGTAAGAAAACTGATGATGACATTCATGGTTCTTGAGTTATGAACCAGAACTGTGCAGGGCAAAGTAAAAGCTATTTTTTCATGATTTCCCCATGCCCCCCACCCCCAACCCCAGCAGTCATGAGATGTTCTTGTATACAAGGCACTGGATTCCTTGTCAAATGGGTGTCCAACCAATCTTAATGTATGCACTATCTGGGGACTTAAACTACACAATTAAGTCACCTTACAGTCCTATGATTTTACTTTTAAAAAAAGGAGAGAAGTAGCCCATAGCGATGTTCTGGGATTGGGTGCTTGCAGGGCAAATGTGGAGAAGAACAGAACACAGCAGAGATTTTTAGCTTAGAGGCACTGGAGCCAATGTCAATTCTATAATGACGCAATTTTGTGGGAGCATGACCGTGAAAGTTGCTCAAACTCTTATTAGGAAGGAAATGGATGGTGCATCTATTTGCTGCAAGGCAAGCTTGAGGCCTTTTATTTACTGTGTATTATCTTCTTCTCATCCCCAGCTCCTAGGCAACATGATATCAATTGTCTTGGCAACCCACTTCAACAAGGAATTTACCCCACAGATGCAGGCTGCCTGGCAGAAGCTGACGGATGCTGTGGCTAATGCTCTGGCCCACAGGTACCACTAGTTGACTGGCCAGCTATGTTGGTGCCTGTGTCCCAAGAGTCCATCTCCTGAAGACTGGAGACAGTGTCTTGTCTCCATACTTAATTCCTTTATAATAAAAATAAAATAAGAAACAATGCTCTATAAGGAACATCCTTGTATTTTCTCTCTGTCTTTATCTTTTATGTTAATTCAGTTAAAAAAAAGCACTCCTATGGGAATGGGAATATGGGAGTTTGGAGAGGATATAGAAGAGACTCACAGGATTCTGCAGGATAAGAGTGGCTTCAATGGGTAGTTCTCCTAGGAATGGAAAGTAGACCCTTGAGTTGGACAAGGTCTTTAGAAAAAGGAAGAAAACGGAGTTACTCTTGAGAAATGCAAGATGATTGCTGACAGTGAGTAGTTAAGACACGAAGTAGGGGACCTCTATAGGCTGTTACTTTTATACACTTAGGGTGGAGTTCTTTTTGGACTATAATTCTCTTCTATTTAATATAAGAAACATATTTTTAACAGCTATAATGAAGTTATAGCATTTTCAATGCTATTAATGGAGGAACCATCCCTAAGGCTGAACTGAAAGCCTTCGTTTGAATCTGTACACTACTTGCCAGCTCTGTGACCTGGAACACATTTATTCAATTAAGCCTTTGGTGGAGATAAAAGGCCATTTGTGTGGGAAAATTCAGGAATCAGCTTGCCAGGTGTAATTGGCAGAAGAGAAATTGGCCCTTAAAAAGCAGGAAAAGAAGCTATTATCACAAGCAAAAAGAACCAGTGAGGTTTCTTGTACAAGAAAGTGACATCATGAATAGGAAATTTTAGGGAATTGATCCATGTGTCGGCATAGACCTGACAAGGCAGAATCTACTTTGGATGTGGCTGTAGGAATTTGCTGTGATTACAGTGAACTGATAGGTAAAGGTCTAAACTTGACAGGAACAATGAACCGAAGGAAAAATCAAGTAAAGGACCATTGTGGCAAAGATGCTTCAGGACTCGAAACATTATGAAATAGAGAGTGGAGAGCTCACAGATGATAGCCACGTTCCCTGTCTGGTGAATGAAAAGAAGAAATCTATTAACAGAACAGAAAATGCCTAGAATTCACTTGTAGGCACAGTCACTTGTGTAAAAATCACTTCAAATTCCTGGACCCAAGTTCCTTGCATAGAAGTGAAAAGCCAGGGCTTTGGGATTAATAAGGATCAAATTATCAACCCATCACCTTAAAAAGTTCAGTTAACATTTTTCAGAATCAATTCCTTTGTTTGTAATATGGGATAATAATTCCTAACTCATAAATATGTTCCCAGGTTTCAAAGAGACATTTGTAAAGTGTGTTGTCTGTTATTTCTGAAAAGGGAGCGGTAGTGGTTTGTATGATGCACTATGATCTATTATTCCTCTGTTCCCTGTTTCATTCTATATTCTTGAACTGATTGCATTATTTCTGAACTTCAGATCTATATGTCTAACTATTTGCTTAATATTTCATTTTGGATTGCTCAATAGTGCATAAGCAAAGTATGTCCAAGGCTGACCTCCTGATCTTTTCCTGATTCCTGCTAATTTAGCCTTCTTTTTGTGTTCCTCATCTTAATGACTATCACATTATCAATTGCTCATTATTAATTGCTCAAGTCTGAAAATGGAGATGGCATTTGTACTTCCCTCCCTACTCCAATATCATACTATTTTTCTCTCATTTATTCTACCCTCTAAAACAAATTTATACACTGAAGCCAGAATAATTTTTTTGATGTATAGTTGATTTACAATGCTGTGTTAGTTTCAGGTGTATGGCAAAGTGATTCAGTTTTATATATATATATATATATATATTCTTTTTTTCTTTTTCAGATTCTTTTCCATTATAGGTTATTATAAGATATTGAATATAGTTCCCTATGCTATACAGTAGTTCCTTGTTGGCTATTTTATATATAGTAGTGCATATATGATAATCCTAAACTCCTAGTTTATCCCTCCCTCCTTTCCCCTTTGCTAACCATAAGTTTGCTTTCTATGTCTGTGAGTCTATTTCTGTTTTGTAAATAAGTTCATTTGTATCACTTTTTTAAGATTCCACATATAAGTGATATCATATGATAGCTGTTTTTCTCTGCCTGACTTACTTCACTTAAAATGATAATCTCTAGGTCCATCCATGTTGCTGAAAATGGCATTATTTCATTCCTTTTTTGTGTCTGGGTAATATTCCACTGTGATATTCCACATCTTTAGCCATTCATCTGTTGATGGACATTTAGTTTGCTTCCATGTCTTGGCTATTGTAAATAGTGCTGCTATGAACACTGGGGTGCATGTATCTTTTCAAACTAGAGTTACCTCCTGATATATGTCCAGGAGTGGGATTGCTAGATCATATGGTAACTTTATTTTTAGTTTTTTAAGGAACCTCAATGCTGTTTCCCATAGTGGATGTACCAATTTACATCCCTACCAACAGTGTATGAGGTTCCTTTATTTCCACACCCTCTCCAGTATTTATTATTTGCAGACTTTTTGATTATGGCCATTCTGACTGGTGTGAGGTGATACCTCATTGTAGTTTTGATTTCTATTTCTCTAATAATTAGCGATATTGAGCTTCTTTTCATATGCCTGTTGGCCATTTGTATGCTTCCTTTGGAGAAATGTCTATTTAGCTCTTCTGCCCATTTTTTGATTGGGTTGGTTTTTGTTTGTTTGTTTTTGATATTGAGCTGTATGAGCTGTTTGTATATTTTGTAAATTAATCCATTGTTGGTCCCATCATTTGCAAATAATTTTTCCCATTTTGTAGGTTGTCTTTTGTTTTGTTTATGGTTTCCTTTGCTGTTCGAAAGCTTTTAAGTTTAATTAGGTCTCATTTGTTTATTTTTTCTTATTTCCATTATGCTGAGAGATGGATCCAAAAAATACTGCTATGATTTATGCTAAAGAGTGTTCTGTCTATGCTTTCCTCTAGGAGTTTTATAGTATCCGGTGTTACATTTAGGTCTTTAATGCATTTTGAGCTTATTTTTGCACTCTGGTATTGAAGAGGTGAATATGTTCACAAACCAAAGAGCAGCAACACACTTCAGGCATCTCTGGCAGCAAATACTTTCATCACTACAGGCTAAAGCAGCTGATAGAAATGCTACCCAGCATCTTAATCCAGCTTGGCACAGACAGTCTGACCACTTTAAGGAGACTGCCTGCACCTCTGCCCAATCAATCTGTGGATGGAAACGCACCACTTGCTACTAGAGAGGATAAGGATTACGAAGTTCCAGATCTTGTGGAGAATTTGATGAGATGTCCAAGAGTGAAGCAAACCGACTTGAGTCAACTTCTGAAGAAGATAAAACTTGAAGAAGTTACCAGGGGCTGCTATTTTATATTATGCTGCTTTTTAATATTTTGTTTATGAATCTGATAAAATCTAGGTCTCTAATATTTTTTAAGCCCCAGCTCCTGAATATTGCAGCTCTTTTCAGTTTTTGCTTTACACATAATTCATTCTTTGGAGCTAATTAAGCGGAAGAAGCCTGGGAATAACATTTGAAACAAAGGTTAACAAAAAAAGAAAATGTTATCTAATGTTGATTTTTCCCTTATCTCTTCCTTTCAAAGCAAGCAGGATAAAAAGTAGTGTTGCTTCTTCACATGGTTCTAAAGGACAACAACGATGACTTAAGTTCAGAATTAAGGCAGAAAGGGAGAAACCTTTCTAAATATAAATTCAGGCTGATGGTGGGGGACTCACATCAAGAGCAACCTCTGCACTTCGGCGATCGTTCCGCTTATATTTAGGGGCACAGCTTGGGATGAAACTGAAATACTCTGAGTCCAAGCCGGGTCCCTCTGCTCCCTCTGCTAACCACGCCCTTGCTTCTTATCTCTTCCACACAGCTCCTGGGCAACGTGCTGGTGGTTGTGCTGGCTCATCACTTTGGCAAGGAATTCACCCCGGACCTGCAGGCTGCCTATCAGAAGGTGGTGGCAGGTGCGGCCAATGCCCTGGCCCATAAGTACCACTGAGATCTTGGCTTAGCTCTTGATGACCATGGGAAGATCCTATTTCTCTAGATTCTATCTTCTGAACTTGGGGAAGTCATGTCCATCCTCAGGAGTGTGGCTTCTGTATGATAAAGAACTTTCAGCTCAGTTCCCTGGTTCATTTCACTTATTTTATTTGAACATATCTTGCTTTACTTTATTTTACTTCACCATTTTTGAAAGAATGCTAAAACTGAGGTAACCAAGAGATTGTACATCTGGGAGAGAAGAGTAAATAATAACTGCGCTTTGCCCAGAAAAATACAGATTAGATTGCTGAAATGGTCTACTTGGGGAATTTAAAACTGAATATGAGAGCACGTACACAGAAGTTCTAATTGAATGTAATTTTTGCAACAAATGACATAACAACGCATCTCTGCATAAATGTCCTGATTCTCTTGAAGAAGGTTAATATTTTCCTCTTAATTATACTCAGACTAGGCACATCCTGGTATAGAAGTGTAGTGATTAGGTAAACTTGACAGACTGAAGGGGGAAAAAAGATCTCTTTCTTGGGGATTTGTAGTGTGTGTGTGTGTGTGTGTGTGTGTGTGCTCAGTGGGGCTGGAATCAAAGTAGAGTAGACATGCTGTGGATCCCTTCACAGAGGACAAGTGAGCTTGCAATGGTGAAGATGGCAGTGGGCCCAAGAAGTTTTCCAGAACCTTTGAGTGCTGATCTGGATTTGAGCTCAACTTTAAACATAACCCCATTTGTCACTATTCATTCCTTCTTATTTTTGCCTAGGATGTCTGAGCTTTCCATGTCTTATTACAATTTGCAGCCTTGTCCCTGCAGGGTTACGGATATTAGGGGAAGCCTGTTTCACTCTTTAGTCACACCAAGTAGCAACAGTGAAAGTCAGTAGCAACTCTTGTCCTGGGACTCGGATTGTGGTGGCTGCAGCAGTTGTCAGTACAGACAAGTGATTCATAGGCCATTCATGGCAGAGGAAGGCATAAGAAAGATGATACAATAGGAAAATTTAGGTACACACACACACACACACACGTGCGTGCACAATGGAATATCACTTGGGCATAAAAAGAATGAAATTTTGCCAGTTGCAACAACATGGATTGATCTGGAGGGTATTATGCTAAGTGAAATCAGTCAGGCAGAGAAAGACGAATACTGTATGCTGTCACTTATATGTGGAATCTAAAAACCAAAATGGACAAATGAGTATTTAAAAAAAAAAACAGAAACAGACATATAGATTTAGAGAACAAAAGGTTACCACTGGGGAGAGGGAAGTGGGGAGGGACACCTTGGGGTAGGGAATTAAGAGACACAAACTACCATGTATAAGATGGATAAGTAACAAGGATGTAGTGTACAGCACAGGGAATGTAGCCAACATTTCATTAGAATTTTAAATGGAGTATGATTTATAAAAATATCAAATCACTATGTTGTACACCTGAAACTAATATGATACTGCAGATCACCTATACTTCAAAAAATGAATGAATGAATGAATTAAAACGAACATAATTTAAGAAAACCATTTCTGAAAACAGGAAATGGCAGGGAAGTCTTTAAGTAGGTGATCATTTCTGTCATTCAAGACAGCAAAATTGTACCCTTGACAATTTACCTCTTTACAGGAAAATATAGTTGTATTCTATATTGTTATTTAATAAGGTCTGTGAGTTTTCCATTACACAGGTTTCTTGAAAAGACATGTCCAAACTTCCCCAGAAGCAGTCCTTTCACATACATATTGCTGACCTCTGATATCAGGGGTGTGAAAACAGGAGCTTGAAAACAGTATGAATGTAAAACAGTGATAAAGCTAATGGAGGTTTAAATTTAATAAAATGAAACTCAAAACCTAAAGTTCAAAGTAAATGTGTTTTTTTAGTTAGTTAGTTAGTTTTTTTGTTTTTAACGTTTAAAACATTTGAAAGAGCTCTTTTTCCAGAGGTCATCGTGTGGAATTTTTTCCCAGGGATAGACCAATAGTAAGATCTTCTTTGCTTCAGGATTTTAGAAAAGAATGAATATAAATTGAAAATGTTTAAATTCTTTTTTACCCATATAATTTTTTATGGGCGTATAATTCTGCCCTAACCTCCAGATAGCCAGACAAGAACCAAACCTTTCCTGCATGTCTGAGAATAATCAGAGTGAATTTGTTCCAAGGACTTGATGAACCTTGGGACAGGTAAAAGGGGTGAGGGATCTTTATTTATCTAGCAATGATGGAAAAAATATTTTGGAGAATGGAGCAATGGAAGTGGGCATTTTATGAATTTCGTTGGAACAACTAGAAATAGCAAAGTCTTTTTCTTCTACTTCACCTAAAAATATTTCAGTTGACATTTTGGAGCATTAGAGCTGAAAGGTTGAGACATTTTTGTTAAATATGTGTTGACAGTGATGGCAAAGGAGAGAGAGAGGTGATTCCAGACATCGAAGTGTCTGAATCAGAAGAGCCTAAGGAGAAACACGGTAAGTGAAAAATGTATGGCCCTTTCCTTTCTGAAAGGAAATGGGAATTCAGGAAGGGGAGGAGATGCAGAGGGTAGAGATGATAGAAAGTAGAGAAAATAACCAACAGTCCCCCAGGGAGCTCTGAGATCTTATGCTGGCTGATTTGCCCTTTCAATTACATCTTTTTTTTTTTTAAATAATTGATGGCATCTTTTTTTTCTATTAAAGTATAGTCAGTTTACAGTGTTGTGTCAATTTCTGGTATACAGCATAATGTTTCAGTCATACATACACAGACATATTCGTTTTCAGATTCTTTTTCAATATAGGTTACTATAAGATATTGAATATAGTTCCCTGTGCTATACAGTAGAAACTTGTTACTTATGTTTTTTATATATAATAGTTAGTATCTGCAAATTTTGAGCTCCCAATTTATCAGCAGCAGCAGAATTCTACACTTCAGAAGTTTTTTCCCGCCTAAGAAGTTAACAGGATTCATTACATGGGGGAAGAAAATGGGAGAAGGCTACTGGAAAAGCTATATAGAGCGAAGATAAAATTTTAGTAAAAGAAGGTTTAAACAAACAAAAATGTAGAGAGAAAATAGGATTATGGGTGACAAATTTAAATAAAAGAAATTATTACAAACACAGCATTCTTAGCGACCTCAGGGAGAAAAAGAAATAATCTAAGGCAAAGCCTGAATGCCTTTCCACATTTCTACCCCTCATTTTAAATCACAGAGAAACTTCTAAGTTCTCCCAGACCCTTTCCCAGGTCAGTCCAGGAAGAAACATGTTCTATGTCCCTGGTTAGCCTTTGAAAACATTGCTTCCCTCGATGTCACTAAAAATCAGGGTTTTAGTATTCTAGTATTTGATTTTTACTTATTTGTATTTCTTACTACATTGAGAGAGGGTTTTTAATCTGTGGATCCCCACACGGAATGGAGTAACTATTTCACAGGACACTCTTGATTCATATTTATTCTACTTTTCTATCGTCATTTATTTGGTCATATGACTAAGTTTAAGGAAAAAAATGAATGAATGAGTGAATGAATGCATGAATATTTGTTTTCTTATAAGGAGGATTTAATCCAAGCCAAGAGTCTATACATACTTATAACTGAGGCAGAGGCTTTATTCATGCTGTCCTTGTGATTATTTCATGTTTTCTCAAGGCACAGGAGACAATTTCATATCGTCTTTGTTTTTGTTTTGTTTTGTTTCTGTTTTTTCTGTCTTTTAATTATTTTTTATTCTTACATTTTTAGAGATGTGTAGTCAATTTACAATGCCAGTTTCAGGTGTACAGCAAAGTGATTCAGTTATATATATACACCAACCCATCCATATAGTCTTAAGTTGAACCACAGGGGGCAAATCCCTTCCGCTTTCTGGACCTTGGATTCTTCATTTGTGTATTAAGAAAATTAAGGAGCCAGTCTCTAAGAGATTACCAAACTATGATTCTAAAAATTGTACAAGTCAAGTTGCCAAGGAAGATGATTTTCGTAGCAAGTGGTATTGCTGGGATGGGACTTGAAGATATGCAGAGAGGGGGCTGAATGTCTGAGGTCAGTGCCAGGAATGCCAAGGCAGGGTATGACTGTCATCCTTCAAGCCTCATCCTTCGGAACCACACCCTGGCCTGAGCCAATCTGCTCCCAGAAGCAGGGCGGGCAGGAGGCAGGGCTGGGCATAAAAGGAAGAGCAGGGCCAGCTGCTGCTTACACTTGCTTCTGACACAACCGTGTTCACTAGCAACCACACAAACAGACACCATGGTGAATTTGTCTGGTGACGAGAAGAACGCAGTCCACGGCCTGTGGAGCAAGGTGAAGGTGGACGAAGTTGGCGGTGAGGCCCTGGGCAGGTTGGTATCCAGCTTACGAGGTAGGCTTAAGGAGAGGGACTGGAAGCTGAGCATGTGGAGACAGAGCGGTCCCCCGAGTTTCTGACAGGCACTGACTCCCTCCGTCCCCTATGTTGTTTCACCCCTTAGGCTGCTGGTTGTCTACCCCTGGACTCGGAGGTTCTTTGAGTCCTTTGGGGACCTGTCCACTGCTGATGCTGTCATGAACAACCCTAAAGTGAAGGCCCATGGCAGTAAGGTGCTAAACTCCTTTGGTGATGGCCTGAGTCATCTCGACAACCTCAAGGGCACCTATGCTAAGCTGAGCGAGCTGCACTGTGACAAGCTGCACGTGGACCCTGAGAACTTTAGGGTGAGTCCATGGGACCCTCAATGTTCCCCTTCTTCCCTTTTTTTATGGTCCAGCTTGTGTCACGGGGGAGGGCTGAATGGCAGGATGCAGTTCAAAATGGAAAAGAGATATTCTGGTTATATCACTGTGGGCTCCTCAGGACCATCTGGTTTCTTTTACCCTCTTTGCTCAACATCGTTTCCTCTTGTTCATTTTTTTTTTCCCCTCAAGGTAGTGGGGGAGGTAATTGGTTTATTTATTTATTTTAATGGAGGTACAGGGAATTGAACCCAGAACCTTTTACATGTACTCTACTACTGAGCTACACCCTCCCCCACCTCATTCATTCTTGTTTTCCTGTTTGTTCTCTGCAATGTCTTCTTTCTTTTTAAAATTAAACTTTTTGAGTGTTTAATTAAAAAAAACTTCTTTTAATCCACTTCAGGAATGTTACTGAACAGTTTCCCCCCTTATCTCTTCCTTTCAAAGCAAGCAGGATAAAATGTAGTGTTGCTTCTTCACATGGTTCTAAAGGACAACAATGATGACTTAAGTTCGGAATTAAGGTGGAAAGAGAGAAACATTCTAAATATAAATTCAGGCTGATGGTGGGGGACTCACATCAAGAGCAACCTCTGCACTTCGGCGATCGTTCCGCTTATATTTAGGGGCACAGCTTGGGATGAAACTGAAATATTCTGAGTCCAAGCCAGGTCCCTCTGCTCCCTCTGCTAACCACGCCCTTGCTTCTTATCTCTTCCACACAGCTCCTGGGCAACGTGCTGGTGGTTGTGCTGGCTCGTCACTTTGGCAAGGAATTCACCCCGGACCTGCAGGCTGCCTATCAGAAGGTGGTGGCGGGTGTGGCCAATGCCCTGGCCCACAGATACCACTAAGCTTCCTTTCCTGATTTCCAGGAGGGGCTTACTTGTCCTCAGAGCCCAAAAACTGAATCTGGAAAAACTTATGAAGAATTTTGAGCATCTGGCCTCTGTCTAATAAAAACATTTATTTTCATTGCACTGGTGTACTTCAATAATTTCTGTGACTCTCACTTAGATGGGCACATGGGAGGGCGATGCACTTCGGACATAAAGAAACACAGGGCTAGTAGAGACCTTGGGAAAATACATATGTATCTTGGACTCCATGAAAGGAGTGTAAAAGAAAGGTTGTAAATATCTAGTATCAAGGGGGAAACACACCTTGCTGTTTATTCTTACTTTCCGTTAGAAAAGGATTCAAGTTGAGGCTTGAATTGGGAGTTAAGATTATTGCTATGTTTTATTGAAATCAATTATTTTATTTAGCCTTCCTTGTAAATGTCTCTTTAATTGTCTGGAATCTCACAGCCCTAAATCTGTTAAGTTCTTCTGCCTAAAGACACCACTGTTCTTCCAAGATTTTTCCTTATGTGCTTTACTGTTCCCATTGCTCCACTTCCCCTGACCACTCATTCTAGTTTCCTCTGTCACCTTATAAAGATCTGCATGAAGAACAGAGAGCAGAGGGAGGTAGCTTTGCTACCTTTTCCATTGAACCCTTCCCCGTCTGTACTGGAAGGAGGGGACTACTCATACTGTGAAAAATATAGGACTGAAGAGAATGTAAAAAGGGGCTTTTGAGGCTGGATACTCACTGCTGTCTTGTAATCCCTTCATGTACCTACACCAGATGGAGTCCCATTCCACTCAGGATGCTTTAGCATCCACATCCGGGAAGTGATTGGAGGTCTGTTCTCTTCCTTATCCTGCCTCTGATGGCGTCTCTGCCCTTGTAGTCATTAGCATAGTGTTACCAGCAGCAACACATGCCAATTTCATTTTCTCATTCAATAGTCACTTACATGGATGCTTGATTCTGGAAATAATAGGCGAACTTCAAGCAGTCCTTGTCCCGTCCTGCATCCCAATTTTGAATCTAGTTGGGAAGATTCTAAAGGTAATGCATCTAATATGTGACTATAAATGAGTGTACAGGACTACGAGACCAGAGGGTGAAGCCTGTGATATGAAATGAATGATAAAGTAGATACTTTTTAGACAGAGGAGAAAAAAATAAAAAAGGAAAGGGAGGATAGCATACGCCAAGTCACTGATGAATAATGTGCTTGGTATTCTGAGAATTTCAAGACAATTAAAGCAAAACTGCCTGGAATGGAATGGAATAGAAAAGAATAGAACAGAACTAAAATATGAATATGAAGTTTGGTGAACACTGTGGACAAGAGGATACAATGTAGTCATCATGCATGAGATGCTTGTCCTGCTAATAGTTTAGAACATAATTTTGAAATCAGATAGCCTAGATTGCACACACCATTACTACTTATTAGCTCTGACCTTGTGAAAGATCAGTTAATTTTACTGAACTTCATTTTTCTTATCTGTAAAATACCTCAAATGATATACATCATTCCTATGGTGTGACTGTAAAGATAAGATTAGATAAAGTGTACAAAAAAGTTTATTGCAATACGTGGCACTCCACAATGCCTGACACAAGGCTCAGCAAATGTAATCTAAGTAGTATTTTTGTTACCATTATCATGAATAGTAAGGGTGTAGAGGTAGCATCATTCATATTGATGATGATGCCTGAAAGAATTGCCTCATTAAAGAGAAAAACCATAACCAGGAACATTATTTCTTGTCTGATACCATCCATGTTCCCCACACCCCATCCCCAACCTCTTATGTACAGGGATCTGTGTGATTTGTTCATTACTGAATAGCACAACTGAATGTATCAGTTGGCATCCAGCTGGGAGACTGAAAGCACATTGTTCATTATAACAGGAGACTGGAGACAAGGACTAACCAAGACTGACTAACAAGGAGTAAAGAGGACTCTAAAACTCTAAGAGTAGAAGAGTAGACTTCCTCTGAAGACAGAAGAAGCAGTCACTGTCCCAAATATAGAGACAGAACACTCAGAGAAGGAACAGTGTGAGAGAGGTCTTTTTCCTGGGACCTCGTGAGAGAGGGCATGTCCAAAGTTCAATGGATGGCTGGGAAAAAACTGAGGCTGTAAAGGAGATGCATAAGCACTGAGAAGTGCTATGTCTACAGCACTCATTGAAAATCTGCTCCCCAGGGTGACAAGGAGCCACCATATGGAGGAACTGCATCTCAGATCTTCCTATGAAACTACCTGGGGGTTAAATAATTTATGAGAAAATTCCAGAGAAGCAACACTTGACTACAGAGTTACCCAAGGGGGTGCCAGAGGGAGCCATTCACAGGAGGTGTTGCCTTTGCTGTCCTCTGCTGCAAAGCCACATGTGCCATGGGAACCTGGCCCTGGAGAAGCTGAACACCTTACCATGGCTTGGTGCTATAAAAGCAGAGAGGATGCAAGGTCCTGCCTAGAGAATCACACCAGAACTGGAAGGAGAGTCCCCTTACTCCACAAGCGCCTGTCCAGAACACTCTACTGACCAAAGTTAACATTGTGCCAACTGGAAAAGGAGAACTTTTATCAGAGTCCACCTCCATTATCACAGGACGGGCAATTAAGAGTGAATTTAGATTTGAGACAATATAGCAATCACTGACACACATGGTAGACAGTAGGTACTTGTGTCACTTGAAGAAAGTAGGGCAATATGTAAGAAAATTCCGATTAGAACCAGCAAATGATTAAGTAGTGTTTAGAGGCTTATGATAAAGTAGGTTTAGAGGCTTCTTCAGTATAAGAATGAGGGCAGACTTTATAATTGTTTGGATTAATACTCTCTTCTCTGTATGAGTTTGATATATTTTTCAACTTATTCACACACCGGGCAAACAAAAGGGGTATATTTTTTATGCTCCCATATCCAACAGAAAGATTATTTACATTACTTCTACTGTTTTTGTCTCGATGATGAGCATAATGACAATAATGCTGAAATTCAAGCACAGAGTTGGTTCATGATACTCTTACTTTATAGCAGATTTTCAACACCACTTTATAAAAGGTTTTGTTTTATTTTATTTTTTCCATTTATCCTTCATCCTTATGTTATCACTTTTAAATTATCTAAAAACTGTTCATGTACTTTTGTAAAATACATAATTTTTTTGCATTTTAATTTACACAAATTGTATTTTCCTATAAAATCTCATTTTAGCTTGTCTTCCTCATTCAACTTATTACATGAAAATTCAGTTGACTGGTTTTCAGAGCTGCAAAAATAGTATCCATTTGTTGTGCTTCATTTAGCCACTTCTCTTAGGAGGAAGTATGAGGATGTCCCCTTTTCCACCAACATAAGCATCAATAAAATGAACATCCTTTAATGTATTGTTTTATAGGAAACCAAATAGCCTGTGTAGTATAACTACGGTGGCACTGCTTCATCTTAACATTGATTTATACTTAATTTGTTAATATTGGCAGAGAGCTTTCAAAAACTGTGTATACAGTTTATATTCCTATTAACATTACCCACCCAACACTTGATTTGTTCAACTTTCTAATGTTTCCTCCTTAGGAATGCAAAGTGATATCAAACTTTTTTAAAATTAAAATTTATCTAATTACTACTCTAAGGATCATCTAATTCTCTTCTGGGCAATTCAGGCTGTGTGTCAATCACCTATTCATATAATTTTTTCAATTTTTAATTATTGTCCTATCTTTTGATAAATTTTAAGTTTTCTTTTAATTGATTCTTAATGTTAAAATGTGTTTCTAGGTTGTCATCTCTGTTAACTCTGGTATCATTCATTGAGTTGAAGTGATTAATTTTCCTTTCATTCTTTGTAGCTGGCAATCTGGGTTAAGATTTCTTTCCCTACTATTTAAACACAAATACTTTTTTTCTCTTAACATCTGTTGTCAATTTACTTTAACTTTAAGGTTTGTACTTTACTTGAAATTCTGTTTTGCATATAGAGGGTGATAGGAATACAGCTTTGCTTTTCTTCAAGTAGTGAATAGTTTTTCCAAATATCATCTACGAATCAATCTATTCTTTTGCTTTTCAGTGTCACCTTTGCCACTACTCAGGTCCCCAGACACATATAGATCTATTTCTGAACTCTCTATATGTTCCATTGTTTTGTTTGTTAATTCTATCAGTATCATATTTTTAAAATATTTATTTTAAACTATGATTCTATAGTATGTCTAAATATCTAATGTGTTCTTTCTAAATTATTCTTTCATGTACATTTAGAATGCATCTGTATTCTAAATGACAATTTCTTTAAACAACTTAGTTGGTGATCTGAGTGAGATTACCTTGCATTTAGAGACACATCTGGGGAGAATAGAAATCTTTACTATACTGAGTTGTACTATCCATTAAGATAACATGTGTTTCCATTTATCTAGATTTTGTTTTATGTCATTTTGGAATGTTTTGACAATTTTCATAAAATATATCACACAAAACAAAAAACAAATACATTTCAATAATTACAACTGCATCCTTGATTTTTCAGATATAAACATCCATTTGTGATTTTTCTCTTTTCCAAGATAATACAGTGGAATTAGAACACTTTATCTCCATTTTTTTCCCCTTTGCAACCTATCCTTCTTGTTATATGTTTTGAATATTTTGTTGTTTTAGCCCCTAAATTTTCTGTTAATACTTCAAGCAATGAAGAAATATTTGTAATTACTTACATACTGCTTTACATACATTCTTTCATTATTAGCCTTCCCCTTAAAATCATTTTCCTTTTTCCTGAACATGCTTAATATTACTTTTATTTGTTGGAAATACTTTTGCTAGTTTTGGTTTATCTGAAATTGCTTTACTTTTCTCCATTCGTATAGCATATTAGAATAGGATTATTAATATACAAGTCAGATAGCAGAATAAATTGAAAACCAAGAAATAGATCATAGTGAAATATAATAATTTGGTATATAAATGTGTAGTCTTTATATTCAGCGGGGGAGCAAAAAAAAAAAAAACCTCAAGAGAAAGTGACTTCACAATTTTGACTCTTACCAATAGTTCATGCTAGGTCATAATTTACAAGCAGTGAGTTGACTCATTTAACATCTCCTCGTAAATGCCAAAGATCTCAGGCTGGGATAGCAATATTGAACAGTGAGGAATTTTGAAGCTTATTTTTAACGGACCTGAATAGCAAGGCAGTCATGTTAACAAGATCCAGGTCTAGAAGAAAGCTGAATTGCGATGTGTATCTAGAATCAACAAGGTAAGGAATCCTTTTTAAGTCAAATGTTTTAGGAGGTCAAATCAGAGGTGAAAAATGTTTGATGATAAAAAGGTGTTTGAAAACAGCCCACGGTGGTCTGGATAGAAGATCAAACCACCTCCAACATTCTCTTAAGTAAAGCCTAATCCAGAGCAAAGCTGTAACTCTCATTCTATGAAGGATGAAAGAGATAAGGAAGCTGCAGAAGGAAAGTCTGAAGCTAGGAGAAGTTGGTTCATGGGGTTTAAGGGAAGAAGCCATCTCCATGACATAAAAGTGCAAGGTGAAGCAGCAAGTTCTGATGGAGTAGCAAGTTATCTAGAAGATTTAGCTGATAATGAATGAAGGTGGCTACCCTAAACAACGGATTTTCAGTATAGATGCAACATTTGGGAGGAGATGCCATCTAGGTGTTTTATAACTAGAGAGGAGAAGGTAATACATGGCTTCAAAGCTTCAAAGGACAGGCTGACTCTCTTGTTGGGGGCTAATGAAGCTGGTGACTTTAAGTTGAAGACAGTACTATTTTAACATTCCAAAAATTCTAGGGCCCTTAAGAATTATGGTAAATCTTCTGCTCCTGATCTCTATAAATGGAACAACAAAACTTGGATGACAGCACATCTGTTGGACAACATGGCCTACTGAATATTTAAGCCCTCTGTTGAGACCTACTATTCAGAAAACAATTTCTTTCAAAATATTACTGACAATACACCTGGTGACCCAAGAGTTCTGATGGAGATGTACAAAGAGATTAATGCTGATTTCATGCCTGCTAACACAGCATCCATTCTGTAGCCCATGGATCAAGGAGTACTTTTGACTTTCAAGCCTTGTTATTTCAGAAATACATTCACAACGCTATAGCTGCCATAGACTTTAACTCTTCTGATGGATCTATGCAAAGTAAACTGAAGACTTTCTGGAAAAGTTTCACAATTCTAGATGTCATGAAGAACATTTGTGATTCATGGAATGAGGTCAAAAATATCAAGAAGAATAGAAGTTTGGAAGAAGCTGATTCTAACCCTCATGGATGACTTTGAGGGGTTCCAGATTTCAGTGGAGGAAGTAACTGCAGATGTGATGGAAATAGCAAGAGAACTAAAATTAGGAGTGGAAGCCAAAGATGTTACTGATGTGCTGCAATCTCATGATAAAACTTTAAAGGATGAGGAGTTGCTTCTTATGGATGAGCAAAGAAATTGGTTTATTAAGATGGAATTTTCTGCTTGTGAAGATTGTTGAAAAGATAACAAAGGATTTAGAATATTACATAAACTTACTTGATGAAGCAGTGGCAGGGTTTGAGAGGAATGACTGTAATTTTGAAAGAAGTTCTACTGTGGGTAAAACACTGTCAAACAGCATTGTAGGCTACAGAGAAATTGTTCATGAAAGGAAGAGTCAATCGATGTGACAAACTTCATTCTATCTTACTTTAAGAAACTGCCACAGCCAACCCCAACCTTCAGCAACCACCACCCTAACCTTCAGCAACCACCACCCTGATCAGTCAGCAGTCATCAATATCAAGGCAAGACCCTCCACCAGCAAAAAGATTATGACTCGCTGAAGGCTCAGATGATTTACTGATTAAGTATTTTTAAATTAAGGAATATATATGGTTTTTTAGACACAATGTTATTGGGCACTTAATAAACTACAGTATAGTATGAACATAAATTTATATGCACTGGGAAGCCAAAAAAATTGTGTGACTCCTTTTATTATGATTTTGCTTTATTATGGTGGTCTGGACCTGAACCCACAATATCACTGAGGTATGTCTGTACTTTTTTGTTTTTGTACTTTTTTCCTGACACTTCTCTCCTTCTGAAACTCTTTAGCTGTGGTTTTCATCTGTGTTTCCACAGCACACAGATATGCATTAAAAGTGCACAGTAGATATCACACCAGATTATTACCCACTAATCTCTCTAAAGTCTGTTATTCTAAGCACTTTTTTTTTTTTTTTTTTTTTGCTGTGATCCTTACTATAGAGCTTGGACACATATGCTGGCACACAGTGTATTTTCAAAAACAAAATAGGGGGGAGGGTATAGCTCAGTGGCAGAGCATGTGCTTAGCATGCATGAGGTCCTGGGTTCAATCTTTAGTACTTCTATTAATTTTCTTTTAATAAAGGAAAAAGTTATTTAAAAAACCCCAATATTTTCTTCCATGCTCTGGGGACACAATTACCTCTGCATTAACCAGTCATCTGGGCCTAGACTCCATTCTCAGCAAAGTAGGGCTCTCTCATTTGGGGATAAAACAGGCAAATTTGAAGGACTAATTTACTTCTCCTTATATCCTCTTCTTTTAGAGGAGGGTAAAACTGGAAATTAATGGCAGCATATGAATTCAAATTTTCATTATCAAGCAGGTAAAGATGATCATGGTAATATGAATTTCTCTGAATAATTCAAATCTTCATTCTAGATGTAAATAAAAATTTACTTAATATCCATACATTTTCTAGGTTCTTTCTGAAGACCTTACTGATTTAATGTGACAATGTTTTGTTGTAGTTACTGGCAAAGCTATTCTTGTCTATGCGAGGATCAGAGAGCAGAAGAAGTGATGGAGATGGTGATTCTTGATGGTTTTGAGACAGGAAGTGGGCAGGGCATAGGTACACACTCCATAGACAGAGTGTGGGCATCTCCGAAGAGGGAGAGGGGGGCAGCAGCCAGGAGGCATCATGTTGCCAGTTTTTATGGGCTCAGTGGCTTCATATGCTAATAAGTGGAAGGACCAATCTAACTAGTCTAGGGAAGGGGCTGGGATTCCCAGGAAGTTGGCCATTTCCCACTCTTTGACCTTTTGTGGCTAGCCTTTTAGGACTGCCATGGTGCCTGTGGGCATGTTATTCACCATGTTAATATATTATAATGGGCGTATAATGAAGCCGAAGATCTGCTAGAAGTCAGATCTACCACCATCTTGAGCCTCAAGGCCTCCTGGGGGTTGAATCTTTCACCATTTTGATGTTAACTGCTGTAGCATTCTTTGAATGGCTGTGCCCTGCCCTCTCCCTGTCTCATTTTCACTGAAGTCATAGAAATGCTTCGACAGTAATTGGGCCTGGAGTCTAGCAGTATAGATTTTGGTACTCAATTTCTTAGAAAGTCCCTACAAGTCTCTTTATCTTGAAATGAAGAAACTGAATTAATTGTCTTGGCCTAGTCTGTAATTTTTTGGGAACAATTTTAAAAGTGTGTAACACTTTCAGTATTTAGACTGAAAATTTAACTGGTTACTTTAGTATAATTAAAGATAGATTTAGTTGTCACGACTTTTATATTTTTCGGCTTGGTTTTCAACTTTCATTCAGTATTTGTAATTTGATGACATCTGGTTTTTACTAAGTTGTCTCACATTTTCTTAAATATAGGGAAAGTATTAAAACAAAATCGATAAATTCCCTTAAGAAAGATAATTTATGTCTACATCAAATCATACAAATCCTGCTAAAAACTTCTCAACAAACAGATGGCCAGTTAGATGCATCATGTAACATAAGTTTTTATCATGCTTCTAAATTTTGGATAATCATTGTTCAACATTGTAATATGTAAAGTAAATACATATATATATATATATATACACACACACACACACACACACATACACACACACACAAATACTATATAATAAAGGAGAGCATTCAGAAAATGAATGGTTGTAACTATTCATGTAAACTGGAAATTAAAGCCCATTCTGTATTTGGCGTGAACATTCTGTCTCTGAGGCAAGCATATTTAGAACACCTAAATACCAGCTCTTCGGCGTAGCCTTATAGAAAGTTCATATCTTTTCATTCATGCCAAAACCCTTAGAGGCTTGGCCTCAGTTCTATTTATTTATTTCTGAAACAAACCTGCTTTATGTATCTTTGACGAAAGGGAAAAATCCATGGCCTGCTTCTGCCCTCTGCTGGTTTCCAGATGGGAACATTAGAGGAATTGTCTATAGAAGATGGACAACATCGTGTATTGTTCAAAGCAGGTCCTGTGTGGGCACCATTAAATAATTTTGCTGAAGTACAAGAAAAATCTGGACTGTCCTAGAAAACAGATGCTTTGTATTCATTGTAGTTATAAAGATACTGACTTTCAGACCCAACACTGTTCTTCTATGCCTTTACAGAAAGCAAGTACTGTTGGTCATTATTCTACCTAATCTGAAAAAGTCAGCAAGTAATCACATAGGGAATCAGCTCCAAAGGGCAGAAAAAAAGACAGAAGTGTCTGAACATGTTGGTCAGCCTGAATAGGAGAACATGAGAAAAGCCTTCCCTGGAAAAAGTATTCTGTTTAATTTGATTACAGACACACTTCCAAATCCACATTCCCGAAAAAGTACACAGAGGGAATACCATAATCCTAGCATTACTTCAGACTGAAATTCACTGTTGCTTGTCCTCTCCAATTATTTATTTTATGCCAGGCATTGCTCTGATTGCTAGAAATTCAGAAAGAAGTATTATGCACACTGACTTTGGGGTGGTCACATAGCACAGCATAATGTTTTAGGAAATGGTGGGTCTTTTTTTTTTTTTTTTAGTACAGGTAGGGTAGAGCATTTGACATATCTGAATACTTTCCTCTTGGAATCCTCATTTATTAGTCTCTCAACACTATCTTCTCCCAATTCCCATCCCATATATCAAAACAAAATTTTAAAAATTCTCCAGTATGTATTGCTCTTCTATTGCTATATGACTGATATTCTCTGGGGCGGCACCATTAACATTTGTGGCTAGTCTAAAAAACTCAAAGGAGAGTATATGCTTTCAGTGAAGGTCTACATTCACAGAATGTTTGCATCTTTTGTCATCAGTCCCAGAACCTAGCCTATATGTCTGGGCATGGTTGAAATCATATTTGAATTCTGAGTGCTATGACCCAAGTCAGCAATAATTCCTATATTCTTGTTTTATATGTCAATAAAAATATACATCTTACATATGATGACACCAGATTGATAGTGTATGGTCAGCAAGGATCAGATGTATATTTTAAGACATGTGTGTTCAGGTCTCTGCATTTTTGCAACATTTTTGCTTTTATACCTCTGTAATGGTACAGCTATTATTTCATAGATTAATTCATTAATCTAACAATTATTTGATAAATGCCCACTCTACGCTACACTTCAGTTTATATATCAGTGAGCCCAAACCAGACTTGACTCCAGGTCTTCTAGTACTTCCAATAGATAGAGCGGTCAGTCAGCATATAATTAGTGGTATAAATACAAAGCAGGGTATTGAAAAGAGAGTAACTTATTTGAGAGAATGGGAGAAATAGTGGTGGGGTTACAAAAATCCTTCTGAAGAAGCAATACTGAACTGAAACCTGGGCGATTAAGGAACCTTTTGTATAAATACTTGGAGTAGCTAATTCTAAGCAGATAAAAGATCAAGGACAACAATCCTGAGACAGGGATACTCTTACTTTGTTTTGAAGGAGAGAAAGATGCCTAGAGATTAGGGTGTGAAGGTAACAATGGTCTATGATGTAGAAGTAGAGGAGGATGGGCCAGATTATATAAAGTTTTCTGAACAAGATAAATAATTTATATTTTATTTTAACAGCAATGAGAATCCACTGGAGTGTTTTTTCAAGGACTTATATGATCTATTAGATGTTTGTAGACACACAGTATGGTTTCTCTGGGAAAAATACATTCTTAGGGAGCAAGTGCAAAAACAATTATAGTAGCTGTTAAATTATTACAATAACCAAGCAATAGATAAATGATGGTATTTATGAACCAAGATATCGGCAGTTTATAGGTGTATAAGTGAAAAGTGAGCAGACTCAGGGTATGTTTTAGAGTGGAAATGATAGAAATTGATGAAGGATTTGATGGACAGGGGAGGAAAGAGAAGAGAAAAATCAAGTATGACTCAAGAGTTTTCTTAAGCAATTGTGTGACTGATGGAGTCATTTTATGCTATTAGGAAGAAACAGATAATTTGTTTCTGGGGAAAATCAAATATTTGATTGTCATAATTCTAATTTTTAAATTAAATATGCACATGTAGATATCAAGTAGATACGTACATCTATGAATATAAAATCACAGGAGAGCAAAGGATGTAGCATTGTAAAGTTTCAGACTAGCAGAGTAAGTAAAAATTGACACTGTCCCCACTTCCAGGGAAATTCAGTTTGTAACAGATATACTGTCAGATAAGCTGGCTAATGAATATCAAATTATAAATTGAATAAATCATATAAAGATAAAGATGTATTACCAAGTAATAGGTATGTGGAGAAAATCTGTCTTTGTTAAGGGGCGTTCTGAAAAGTGATGGTTCAGATGCAGAAGGAAAATACAAGATTGCTTCAGAAAGAGAAGAAAGGAGTTGGGAAGAAGATGGGGAGGAACATCTTAGGAAGAGAGAACATAAGGAGAAAAATCTCATGAAAAAAGAAAGAGCAATGGCGGATTTGAAAAATATAAGCATTCAGGGCTAACACATTTTTCCCTCCAAGGGCAAAGAATCTCTAAGAATTCAATGAAGAAAATGTACTAAAAAGAGTAAGCTAAGTTATCTAATGTTGAAAGGGGCTCAGGGAAAGAAATAAAAGTGGATAGTCTCCTAGAAGAGATCTGACAGGTATTAAGGGTATGTTCAGCCTGAGGAGCTGCTTGGTGAGGCTAGTATGACAAAGATGGAGATTTGGTCACAAATAGAAGCCAGAATCTGAAGGTACTTCAATATGATGGAATAATTAAATCAAACACAAAAATCAGTATGGACTTTTATTAAACACCTGCCTATATTATAAGAGCCTTTAAATCTTATGTGATGACTTCCAGGACCAGAACTCAAATCACAAAAACAATGTGAAGAAGAAGCCAATCAATACGAGAACTTTTAAACATTCTACACTTAGCTATTTGACATTAGCCTTCTGATCTTAAGAATGACAAGTCCAAAGGAAGAGAAGATAACTGCTCATCCTTTCAATAAATGCTTAATAAGTGAATATTTAACCGCCTGATGACATGAATGAATTGAGGAGTGGAGAACACTGGGCTGATGTCAGAGGCTGAATGTCTTCAATCTAAATTTCAGTCATAAGAGCACAAACGAGTTGAAATCTCACGGGAACAGAGCTCTTGTGGGAAATCATTTGCCAAAGGTCTCATGCATAAATATTTCTCTCTGCTTATCACCAAGGTAGAAAATTGTAATTGTTTGCTACAGCATTCGGAGTGGGAGAAAACAGGATTATCTTCACTAAGTACTATTTAGTGGAAAAATGCACTTTGAGACAGCACAAAATGGAAAATTGCGGGTGCCAAGAAATTACTTAAGTGGAATTTGGATTCTTAAAGGTCAAATATGATCCTTTACTTTAAATGATTAATGAATTGGAAGGTGAAAACACAATTCTTTTGAGAATTTTAGCTCTTGATTTTACAGGTACATCATCTCACCAGCATCCCTGGGAAAATGTCCCAGGCAAAATATCCTTTCTGAAAATGAGTTTCTACTCTTGTCTATTCATTTTTCACAGGTGGCTTCTAAGGATATCTCTGTCCTATGCCAGTGGATAAACAATGGCTCATAAATGACATCAGGAGAACACCATTCTCTTCCAGCCAGCAGATAATATGCCTCTAAAGTTAATTAACTTTTAGCGTAATTTTGTTTACTAAGAAATTCCATCTAACTCTTCTGAAATTGGAGTGTTCCCTTGAAAAATACTTTCTTGCTGCTGAGAAAAATTACCTCAGTTCCATAATGATTGTTCCAGTAAGCCCTAGCATGAATTCCTCCTCCTTCCTTCTCAGTGGATTTTCTGGTCTGGAACAACAATATCCCTGGATCTCCATTCCCTTCTCCACCATCTATGCTATGGTGCTTTTGGGGAATTGCATGGTGCTCTATGTAATCTGGACTGAGCTGAGCCTGCACCAACCCATGTTCTACTTTCTGGCCATGCTGGCTGTCACTGACTTGTGCATGGGGCTGTCCACTGTGCACACAGTGCTAGGGATCCTGTGGGGAGTCATTCGAGAGATCAGCCTGGATTTCTGCATTGCCCAGTCTTATTTCATCCATGGTCTTTCCTTCATGGAGTCCTCTGTTCTTCTTACTATGGCCTTTGACCGGTATGTTGCAATTTGCAATCCACTGCGTTATTCCTCCATCCTGACTAATTTCAGAATTATCAAAATTGGGCTCACCATATTAGGTAGGAGTTTCCTCTTTATTACACCCCCTATCATCCGTTTGAAATGCTTCCATTACTGCCGTGCCCACATCCTCTCTCACTCATTCTGCCTACACCAGGACCTTCTCTGCCTAGCCTGCTCAGACATCTGATTCAATAGCTACTATGCCCTCATGCTCGTCATTTGCACACTATTGTTGGATGCCGTTCTTATTCTCTTCTCCTATGTCCTGATTCTTAAGACAGTGCTGGCAATCGCCTCTCGGGAGGAGCGGCGTAAGACATTTCAGACCTGCATCTCCCACCTTTGTGCTGTCCTTGTGTTGTACATCCCTATCATTAGCCTAACAATGGTGCACCGTTTCGGCAAGCATCTGTCCCCAGTGGTTCATGTCCTTATGGGCAACATCTACATTCTTTTCCCACCTTTGATGAACCCCATCATCTACAGTGTCAAGACACAACAGACTTGTAGCAGAATGCTCAGACTCTTTTCTCTGAAAATATATTGAGATATTTCGGTTTTCAAAAACAAAACAGCAACAACAAAAATAAACACAGAATAATCAATACAAAAAATAACTTTGATTAGAATTAGAGCTTTACCTCTGAGCCCATAGTTCTTGATTTTAGAACACACTTTAAATGTAATCAGAGAGTCACCTACAAATAAACCTCATTTTAACCTATGTCCTGGAAGTGGGTTGTTGTTAGGGATGGAGGTTGGAGATCGATCTGAAGCATTCCATAAATACCCTACCAACTGTTGATTTGTATAAAACAAGACATATGTAGGTCATGTCATAAGCATGACCATAGTCAAGAAAGTATGAAACTAGTTAATGTGCCCAGAGTGTATTTTCAAGCACTGTCTCTGAAAATAAAGTACAATGAAGCTAGATTTGAAGAGTCGGTCTTTCAGTTTCAAAAGTGGGTAACTTGAAGCTACTTCAGTTCTCTGAGATCCAGTTAATTAATCTTCAAAATGAGGAAAATACCCAACTCACAGAAATATTGTGATGATTGATGGGCCAAATTTTCCAATAGAATTTTTCTAAAATGATAAAGATGTTCTATAATATAAAGTAATATGGACCATCATATTAAGGATATGTTTTTAGTAAAAATAATCTGCTGATAATAAATCCACAGGTGAATGCTCACTGTACACTTTACCTCCTAATTTTCCCAGGTCTATAAAAACTTTGTCATTAAATAGACTTGAAAGATTTAATATTAGTGTTTGGGATGCTGGCAGTATTCTCTTTCTTGGACAGGGTATTTGTTATAAGCTTTCATTATTTTTGTGGTATTTAATCTAGCTGTATCTTTATTTATGGACCTTTCTGTGCTTATGTTAATAATAAAAGACAAATTTAAGGAGTATGAAAGTGTCAGTTTACAGGCACACCTGGCGAGTGAATAAACGTTTTTATTTCTGTCACTTTCTATAATCAACTGAAACTACAGAAGTACACAGAGGCACTGTGAGAGAAAATAATAACAATGTATATGAAAACCAATTTTATAAATACAGAAATTTTAGATAGTATTCTTAAATGATGAAACAAGATAAATAAATCGGAAGTCTAGGTGCCTACAGAAGGAGATACAAATGAGAAGAAAACTATCTGCATAGGACAATCCTGGAAAAGCACCCATATTTCTTATAAAGTACTGGTGAGGGGTGGGGCTGAGAATGGTAGAAAAGGTGAACATCTGTGTAAGTTTTCCTAACTACAGTATTCAGAAACTCACTCCTCTCTAATTCAAGCAAAATGATTGTTCTCTGTGGTAACTGATCAAATATGACCCAGATAGAGGGGCACAGAAGACAAAGAATGCCAGGAGTGAGGTATCATATATAAAAGAGAGAGATTATGTAAAATAATACATGTTGAATGCTGAAGTCCATGGACACATTTCTCCCATTCATCTCCTAAAATGCTAACCAGACTGATATTCCATAGTCAGGCAATTATAGAATTATTCTCTGTAAAAACTGTCTCAATACAAAAGAATAACAGATATTGGCATTTGACTATTACTCACTGAATTGGGTGGGCTCCTTCCTCATCTGCCTGACACATAACTAATTAGATAACAAATCCCACCATATTCATAGGAATCTCTAATAGGTCTTTGGTCCCTCACCATGAAATATGAATGGACAGCCAAGGATTACCAGAAGTGTGATTAAACCCACCAGTACAAAAACCACATATCCAAAATAAATTTTAAACTAGAAAATTAACTGTATGGAGCAGAGTTTATTCAGAGTAGGCATTAAGATATGAAAAGAAAACAAGTCCATAATTTTCTTAATGAGATAATCAGTAATATTAGATCCTTGATATAAGAACAGAATACTATTAATAGGAAACAATTAGAGAACAGAGAAGATTATTTGTAAATTGAACAACAATATGAAAGATGAAAGAAAAATCAATAGAAATCTTAGGAGACAGAGTTAAGAAAGCAGAGCAAAAGTGATAAATACAGGGACTGGGAGAAAAAAACCACATAAGGGGTCAAACCAAGAACACCAGAATTTTACTAATAGGAGTTCTAGAAAGACAGAAAGGATAAAAATATAGGAAGAATTTATTAAGAAATTATACAAGACTTTTCCTAGAACAAATGATAAAAGAACACAAGTCCAAATTGAGAATATCCACCAAGTACCCAGTTAAAAAATAATATATATGTTATATTACATGTGTGTGTGTGTGTGTGTATATAATAGTAAGTTAAGAGAATAGAAAGGTCAGCCACAGACTGGCAGGAACTATTTGCAAAATACATATCTGATAAAGGTCTTGTATCCAAATGCAAAGAACATTTAAAACTCAACAATTAGGAAATAACCAACTCAGTTAAAAAGTGGGCAAAAGATCTGAACAGACACTTCACCAAAGAAGATATATAAGTAGTAATAAACACATGAAAAGATGCTCAAAATCATTTTTCATTAGGGAATTTCAAGCTAAAACAACAAGGAGATACCACTACACACCTATTAAAATGGCTAAAATCCAAAACCCTGACAACGACTCTGGTGAAGATGTGGATCAACAGGAATCTCATTCATTGCTGGTGGAAATGCAAAATATTACAGCCACTCTGGTTGAAAGTTTTGCAGTTTCTTACAAAACTAAACATAGCTTACCATGTAAAACAAACAACTGCACTCTTAGATGTTTTACCCAAATGAACTGAAACTTATATCCACACAGAGACATGTTTATAGTAGCTTTATTTGTAATCACCAGAAATTGAAAGCAACTAACATGACTGGATAAGCAAACTGTGGTACATCTATACACTGCAATGATATTTGATTAGAGAGAGAGAGAGGGCTATCAAGCTGTGAAAAGACATGAAAGAAACTTAAACACATTTTACTAAGTGACAGAAGCCATTCTGACTACATATTTATATGATTTCAACCACATAACATTCTGGAGAGGCCAAACTATAGGAAAACTACAAAGATCAATGGTTGCAATAGTTTCAAGGAGAAGGAGGGAGGAATGGATAGGTGGAGCACAGGGGAATTTCAGGGCAGTAAAAGTGTTCTGTATAATACTGTAATGGTGAGTATATGACATTATGTATTTGTCAAAACCATGGAACAGTAAACAGAAAGAGTGAACCCTAATGCAAACTGTTTACTTTGGTTAATAACAAGATACTAATATTGATTCACCAGTTATTTAAAAAAAGAAAAAGTTATTCTAGGCATATACTTTTCAATTTTAATACAAAATATGGGAGTAGAGAGAACACACTAATAGCTTCAAAAAGAAGATGAGTGCATAAGTAAACAAACAGCTTGTATCTCCAGGATCAGAGAGCAGAATGGCACTGCTAATTTCAACAGCAACACAGGGATCTAGAAGATAGCATGATTTCTCTTCTCAATTTTGAGGGAAGCTACTGGAGTCCTGGGAGATAATGGTAGTGATATATTTCTGAATGTGTCTACACAGTTCCTCCTCTTTCCTCAACTCATAGAGATCAACAAGACGGGTAAATTTAACCATTCATATTTTCATATATAGAGAAATAGACAATTCCAAATTTTAGTGTCAGCTCCAGAATCCACACCAGAACAAAGACTGTGCAGGGAAGGAAGGTTGGGGAGTGGTAGCCTATAGTTAGTGAAACACTGATGATACCCCCAACCCCAAACTACATACACACCAAATTAAAAAAGAGAATCAACCCCAATGCTGTAAAATAGTGAGAATAGGTTCAAGACCCTTGGAATTACATATTCCCAACTGAGGAATTAAAAGGAATATTTGAAAGTGCATGGAAACAGGCTTAAAAGTAGTTTGGGAAAGTGTTAATTTTGCGGTAGGGAAAATGCTTGGAGGTGGAAGGAGTTATTTTGAGGCTTGGTAGTAAAGGAAAAAAGAAATCATGATTAAAGAACCAAAAGGAACATAACTGAATCACACAAAAAAAGGATACGTCATCTCTATCCCAACCAAAATTAGCAGCAGGGAATTAAAAAACTGCCATTCACTTCACTGATGGAAATGGGTGTCAGTTAGAACAAAGAACGAGTAAGTCGTCTTACCCTTCTCGCCTGCATACAACTGTTATCAATATTCCAAGAAACATAAGACATTTCAAATGACAGTTTCTATTAAAAAGTGGAAAGTGAAAGTAAAAATGTTTCTACTGATGAACACTCTACCTCCCACTACTGAAACACACACACACACACATATGTCATAGAAAAACTACAATTTATCTTTCCAGCCTAAATAAACTATCTTTATGATTAATTTGTAGATTTGGGAATAAAATAATAAAATTAAAGACAGAACAGAAATGTATAAAAATGGATGATATGATTTAAGAGTTGTTTGAAAATCAATATAAAAACTGAAGTACAAAATCATGTTAGAAATAATGATTACATTATTATTGTTATCTATTGTGTAACAAATCACCCCAAGATTTAGTATCTTAATGGTTTATTTTTTCCCACAATTGTGTGGGTCAACAGTTTACATAAGATTGATTACATGGTTCTGCTTCACGAGGAATCAGCTGTGGTCACTCAACAGGCAGCATTCAGTTAGGAAATGGGCCGAGATGGAAGGGCCACAGACGTCACTCACGTGCCTGGTGCCTCAGTGCCCCTCCACATAGTCATATCCCCTCCATAAGGAAAACTTAACTTCCTCGTAGTATGGTGATCTTAGTATTTCTCACATTAGTGGCTGACTTTGAATTAGAAACAATGTAGAAGTTGCCAGTCTTCTTATTACTTTGGTTCAGGAACCCAAGAACATTAGCATCATTCCTGCCACATTCCACTAAATAATGGTAGAAACAACTCTCTTGAATCCCAGATTTAAGGGGCAGTGGGAATAAGTTTCACTTCTGATGACCACAGTGGCACACACATACAAAGAAGGAGACAAGTGATTACAGTTCTCTTCTCAGATTACCTTCCATGTTGTCCAAAAGAGAATAGTGGAGATAGTAGATATAATGAAGACAAAATTGTTTAATACATACATAAATGGATTTTCTGGGAAATAAAAGGATCAAAGCCAAATAATAAAACAAAGATAAAATTAGTATTTTAAAGACATTTTAAGAGCTATTTCTGGAAACAAAAAGAGAACTTTCATCTTTACATTGAAAGAGCTTATCTTAAACCTTAGGCAAACAACCCAGAAAATTCTAATGCATTGAGAGAAAAGTTACTGAGAAACTTACAAAAAAAAAAAAAAAAGCTCAACAGAAAATAAAAACCCACCTTGCCTTTCATCAGGCTAGAATAAAAATTATAGCTACAGTCAGCTGCAAAATTAACAGGCAACTACATTTCTCCTAAGGACAAGCTGTAACTGTAATGCATCTTAATAATCCTCTTCTTTGGGTAACTACTGATTTGGTACTCACTGAGATACTTTGTTCTTTAAAATCATATACGACATCAGAAATGCTGCTCTTTAAAATTACATCAGTAAGAATGAAACATTCCACCTTGGCTAGAAGATAGATGTCACTTTGGAACAGAGAAGTAGCCTTGGTATACAATTCAGGTGCAGAACTTCAAAAAAGAGATACCCAAACATAACTTTCCAGAATGCATTTTGCAGCTTAGACTTGATGTTGCCCCTTTAAACATCCTTGCTTTGCTTTGAGCTTATCAAAATATGGCTTTATTTGATGGGTTTGGACATATGCATACACCCATGATATCATCACCACAATCAAGGTAATAAACCTATCTGCCACCTCCAAAAGTTTTCTTGTGTCCTTTTGTTTGCTTGTTTGTTTGTTGTGGTAAGTACAGTTAACATGAGGTTTACCCTGTTAGGCATAAAACACCATACTGTAAAATTGCATATATTAAATATGTGCAGTTTTTGTGTTTCAATTATACCTCAATAAAGTTGTAAAAAACCCATGGATTTATTTAAATTTTAGCTAAATCTCATCCTTCTCCTGAATCTTATAATAACTTTATTATTTCCTTTGATTGGGAAAATGTCCTCTGGTTCTTCTGGTATGTTCTCTTCCTCTTCAAAGAATCAATAAACCTCATGTCAGATGACAGTTTGCTTCTGGTGTCTTTATACAACTTTGTATGTCACATTGAGTCATGTTCTATTCAGTCTTTAAGTTTTAGATATTTATTTCTACTAAATAACATACCAAATATTCCCTATGACATGAACACTACTATAAATTTGAAAAAACTATTAACCAAATATATTTTATATACTGTATTACTAACTGCATTTTCTTTAACTGTACTCATCATTCACCACCTATTACTCTGTCAATCTATCTTATTTTGTTATTGAAAAACATCCACCCATTTATTTCATTTTATCTTTCTCCCCTGATAACTATTCCTCAATTAAATCTGAATGCTCAGGAAAAGACAAATAGTGAATAAAGTATGGCACATCCATCTACTTAATATTAAGCAGTTGTTACAAACAATGAAATAGACCAATATTGATTGAATTGGGCATTGTCTATGATTTCTTAAGTGCTAAATAATAAAATAAGATGTTAAATAAAGCATTAGTATCTTCCTATTGGGCTAACACATACTTAGATAAAGATTTCATGTCTCTGAGCATAAAGAAATGAATAAAATGATTCATCCCACCCTGACCACATTTGGATAGCATAAGAAAGAAGGAAGGAAGATTATTAATGTTTGGTGTATGCATCTTAAGTTTTACTTGTTATAATGGGCATGCATCACTCTTGTAATTTAGCAAAATCCAATAAAATACATTAAATTTTTAAAAGACAAAAGAAGGGATTGACATTTGTTCCTTTTAATATAAGAGATTGCACTGGCCTTTATGCAAGTTTGTCTACATACAAAACAGATGTTATGATATATCAGAAAAAGTATAAACCCCCTTAAGCCTTAAGGAAGATCCTTGTATATTCTTCCTCAAGACAAGTCATTAATAACCTTACATTAGCAAATCTAAGAGGTACTATATTAGTGATTCTTCCCAGATAAATATCCTCACCGAAGTGGTTTACCAGATACAAGTGGAGAGAATAGTTGCTGTTGCTAAAGCTATTCTTCAGTGCGGCAGAACAGATTACTTTGGGAAAAGTTCAAGGCTTCAGAGATCCTGCTCTCAATCACTGAGAAACTCTACATCCTACTAATGAAAATAAGTAGTTCTGCTCTTTTTTCTGATACCAACTTCCAGCTGTGTTATTTGAAGAACAAGGAGAAAACAGGAGTCCAATTATGTCTAATTAGCTGTCCAACACAAGGACTATCTGGGATACCTTCCTAATCCTTCCCTATTTAGGTTTTATAGTAAAATGAAGGCTTCATGGACATTCTCTCTCTCACTTTTTGGCTAAGGAACTAGCATTCAGGACTCTAACTTGCCTATAAAACAGCTATCCAGGGACAGTTTTGATAATCTTAACTGTTAAAGCAGATTTAGAGCTAAAATCCCAACCAGTTTAACATCCTCAATGTACAGAAAACAAAGCTTAGGCTCAAGAAATTTCTTTGTTTTTCTCTCTCTTTTTTAATTGAAGTATAGTCAATTGACAATGTTGTGTTAGTCTCTAGTGTACAGCATGGTGATTCAGTTATATACACGTATGCACACATACATATATACATATATACTTTTTCATTATAGGTTACTACAAGATATTGAATATAATTCCCCAAGCTATACAGTAGGACCTCATTGTTTATCTATTTTATATATAGTAGTTAGCATCTGCAAATGCCAAACTCCTAATTTTCCCTTCCCTCCTTTCCCCACTGGCAGCCATAAGTTTGCCCTCTATGTCTATAAGTCGGTTTCTGTTTTGTAAATAAGTTCATTTGTGTCTTTTTTATAAGATTCCATATATAAGTGATATCACATGGTATTTGTCTTTCTCCTTCTGGCCTACTTCACTTAGTATGATAATTTCTAGAAATTTCTACCACTGTCTTAGTTAGAGAGCCACATTCGCTTTTCCATTTTCTTGAAATCCACAGAGCTTTGACACCTGAAGCTTTCAGCTGCACAACCTGACCTAAAGCAATGGCAAAATCTAAGATGAACTGATGTGAGGATATTTATCACCTTTATTTATCCTGCATAGTTAAATATTCATATGCTCTTTGAAATAATATCAATCTATTTGATTAAGATGTCATCAAGGCCCCAATGATACTGTTATCTAATATACAGAGTTTGACCATGTAACTTTTCTAAAATCTGGAAAATTCTTTCCTAAAACATGTGGCTCCAGGATTTCAGATAATGGACTATAGACATCTGTAAGAGAAAGTGCATTGAAGGTCCAGATAATGATGAATTCACCTCTGCAGGGTATTACTGGAGATGGGTTTTAAACTAGTAACAGTTCACTACCCTCTTGTGTTTTATATGTATCTGAAATTATTATCTGCTAAAACTTTTTTTTTAATCAAAGGAGGAAAGTATGACTATTTCAAGGAGAAAATATGTATCTGAAATCATAATTTACCCAAATCTTTTGATTAAAAAGAATGCATGGCCCTTCAAGTAAATGAGGAAGCTAGAGCTGTAGAGTTTCAAAATTTGAAAATATCAGAGTAAGTTATTAGTACAGTCTACAGCCTCCAACTATGGATCCTATTCTTCGTTTTCTAGTCACCACCATACACTTGGATACAGACGCCAGTTCTTCTATTGTCACCTAATTCGTCACTGTTCTTCCTCAATCTCTTCTCTTTTAATACACTTTGGTCCCCTAAATTTGTTGTCCAAGGACAAGTGGAGAGAAATCAGTACTGTTCCTTTTTTATATCCAAAAGTGCAAGGAGGAACTATACAATTAGCCATCATTTATGTTTTCAAGAACTTTGGATGGAAAATATTTGAAAATGAAGGGAACATTTGTCTCTTTCCAAATAGTACTCACACCTGTGTAATAAGATACAACTTCTCTCAGCCAGCGAGCATAAAACATCTAAGTAACTGATTGGGGGACTGGGGCACTTGCTTAGCACTAATCATCCAATCGTGGTCAGTTGATGGTCAGTCATTATATTTACAGGAAAGTCCCACTAATACAGATTAAAAAGATTTCCAGGATGTTCTTGCTAAATATCAGCAAACCAGGGATATCTGGAAAGCCCCACTTGAAAGAAGTTTATTTAAAACATCTTCCTCCACAAATACCTTTCAAGTGATGGAGTCAGTTTTGAATTTCATTATTGTAAAGGAATTTATCTTTACCTCTTCTTTCCTCCATCTGGATCCCTCATTAAAGTGTCCTTCAAAGAATCAAAGGGATCTTTACAGTAGCTTATGATATTTCTGGATCCCTGTGGTGCTGACTAATTCTAATCTGTAAACAATGGAAGAGAGGGAAAGCCAAGGAGACTTAAAATTTCAAGGTAACTAAGATGAGAGCATCAGTTTCAGGTGCCTTCTAAGTATGGTACAGTTCTTCTTCTATATGTGGCACTGGCAACTTGAATTTGCAGATGCCTCTATGGAAACAAGTTATCATGCAGCAGCACGGGCCTCTGACATGAAAAGGAAACTTGGATATTTATCTGAAAGTATGTGTTAACTAGGGTGTCCAGGAGTGCTAGCCAGAGGAAAAACTACGCAAATTGTAGGGGAGGAGAAAATAGGAGTGCTTCTCCCTAAGGACCATGTACCAGAACCAGCCCCAGGTGATCTCTTTCCACAAAAGGAGTGAAATTCAATCCTCAGGGTCTGAATATCTTGGGTCTGAGTGATGCCTAGGAGATATAAATAGATAGTTCCAGATTTCCTGTTTGTATTTGGGGCATCTCTTTGTTTTCATTTTTTAATTTACTCAACTAGTTAAACATCTTCAGGATTCTAGACAATATAGGTAAGTAAACTGAGTAATGCTCAGTGAAAACATATAGAAAAGGACACCAGAAAAACAGTCAGGAAACCGCAGGAGATGCTCATTCTTCCTAGAACTTAACCATTTTGCATTTCCTTCAACCCTGACCTATGAAGTATTGGACATGGATTTTACTGGATGTGACCTACAATTGTAGAATCTCTGTGCTCTTCTATTAAATGAGTCCTCTGCAAAGAGCATAAATAATTCTTTTCTTTTAGAATGTGTTTATGCTATAGTCATTTTTCTTCTGATGTGAAGATCTGACTGTTGTGCTTAGATGTGTCAAACTTAAACTTATATTCCAGTAGTTAAAAACAAGACTCAGTAGTTAAGCAAGTTTAGTAAAGATAATGTGTATATGTACATATACACAAATATATGCATTAATTTTTCTGTAAATGTCCTCATTTCACCTGTTGTTGGGCTAGAATTATATCTGATTTGTGATAAACCATCCTACAATACTAACTTCAGAATTGCTTGTAGATTTAATTGATGTTTATTTGGAAGTATTTTATAAATGAAAACCAAACTTCAAATTAAGTAACTTTTTAATAACCATGTAGTCAGAATAAGACTTAACCAGTATTTAAATCTAATTCCAGATGGCCCTAGAACCACGCTGTTTCTACTAACCACATGCTGCCTGTGTGCATATATTCATGATTCAGTCAGACTATGCCATCAGTAATATTACAGAATAATGCTAAAAGGCATTCCAGTCCTACAAATTAGGTAACCGCAGGTGATAAGGCTACAGTTAAAACAGAGCCAAATAAAATGAAACAGATCATTAGTGTCCCAAAAGATCATCAGTACAATTAAAACAAAACCTGCATATATATGTGTATATGTATGACTGAAACACTATGTTGTACACCAGAAATTGACATATCGTAAACTGACTATACTTCAGTTTAAAAAACCAACCAAACAGCAAAAAAGAAAACCTGCAAATTTTGTTCCCCTTCCTTCGTTCCCATCTTCATTTCTAAGTTTCTATTGCTTAGACTCTTCTCTTCCCCACCCCTAATGTCCTAACGAAGCCTGCCTCACTATAAGCCCCTCCTCATGACTACACTTCACTCACATATGTGGCTCTGGCAAAGATCTGTGCCAGGCATGCTCCAAAATTAATCTTTCCTCTCACTCTCTGAAACCTAAAAATCCTATTTAAAAGAAATTTCAAACAATTAATTTATATGTTAAATGGTTAAAACAATTGGTTTATACATTGAAAGTGGATCCAGAGGCTTAAGCATCTCAACATTTTATTATAGTATTTTGAAAGAATCACAAACCAATTAAGGAAAGGCTTAATGGGCTATTTGAGTACTATATGGTCTAAACTGTAACTCCCAAAAAGGTGTGCTTAACATTTCAATCATATAAAAGCAGGGAATAGGATAATGAATACTTCATAAAAAATAAAAGTAAATGGAATAAAATTATACTGTACAATGATTAGCATCCTGAACTGCAGCAGAGTCAAGGGGTGAAGAGACAATTGTTTCTAAAGGCCCAGATACCATCTCAGAAAATAAGAAACTTAACTAGATTTATTTGAGAATAGCGACTGGAGGAGGAAGGGAGCCACTTGTCATTCACTTATTTTATATCTATGTCTCTTGCTATACTTGCTATATATTTTTTATTTGTGTACACACACACACACACACACACACACACACACACACACACAGCCTAATCCTAATGTTATATCTTCTAGCCTGCTTTTTCACCCAGCATCCTCTTTGCTTCTATCCACATTCCTTTGGAACTAAAGAAAAATTGTAATCAATAAATAATCATCCCTCCCTTTTCTGAAGAACTTTGGGTGCCTGATTTATAATGTGAAAACATTTATTTTTTTTTTTTGCTGCTGTGGTGATACCTTGAAATATAAAGTATACAGCTTATCTTCAATCAGTGGTTGAAGTAGGATAGAATATTTTTCACTTCGCCATATGCTTGGCATATCCATTTAAGAATCCAACTCAGTTTGGCATTGCACGTGGTTTAGGTTTTTGATGCTCATTCTACAACTTTAAGGAATGTATTGATGAACAGACAGGGATTGATTTAATTCACCTGTGTATCTTCAATGCCCAGCATGGGACATTTGTCTATTTTACACTGAGATATGATCAATGAAAAATATGATGGCATAGTTTTGTACCTAGTTTTATTTTTATAGGCAGTGTTGAATGATAGTCAAGATCAGAGCTTTCAAGTTTATCCTATCTGATGTTGAATCCCATGGGAACTAGGGCAAGAGGCTAAAAGTCTGGAAATTAACTTTTTTCTATAGGGATAAGAACAGTATCCATGTCATGGGATATTGTAAAGTTCTTCTCAATGGGCTACTGTGAGGATTTCATAAGTTAATACATATAAAGCACTATGACACATATTACACATTTATTAAATGTTATTATTTTTCAAGATACAAGATTTAATCCTTCCTTGGAAAGAGTCAGAGTTCAATTTTAGGTTAATCTATCTCACTGTCGTTTCAGAGAAAACATATTGGGAAAAAAAATCGGACCCGACGTCATTCAGCCTAAGGCAAATCCTCAGTCATCCCTCTGGTCCTTCATTAAAAGCCCCAGGTTTGGAGTAAGTGGTCACAGATGGCCTTTCACAATTATACCAGTCCTCAGGATATGTGGTATGTCCTGATTGGAATCCCAGGACTACAAGATTTGCACACCTGGATCTCCATCCCTATCTGTTTCATGTACATTGTGGCTGTTGTAGGTAACATCTTCTTGATCTTCCTGATCGTGACCGAGAAGAGTCTCCAGGGGCCCATGTATCTCTTCCTTTCCATGCTGGCCTTGGCAGATGTCCTGCTCTCCACAACCATAGCCCCCAGGATGCTGGCCATCTTCTGGTTCCATTCCATGGGTATATCCTTTGGTAGCTGCGTATCCCAGATGTTCTTCCTACACTTTATCTTTGTGGCAGAATCTGCCATTCTCCTGGCCATGGCATTTGACCGCTACGTGGCCATCTGTTACCCACTGAGATACACTGCAATCTTAACCTCCTCAGTCATTGGGAAGATTGGCATAGCTGCTGTGGTTAGAAGCTTTATCATATGTTTTCCATTCATTTTCCTGGTACATCGACTTATCTATTGTGGGAGAAACATCATTCCCCATTCCTACTGTGAGCACATGGGCATTGCCAGATTGGCATGTGACAATATCAATGTCAACATCATTTATGGCCTGACTGTGGCCCTACTGTCTACAGGACTGGATATAGTGTTCATCATTACATCCTACACAATGATCCTTTGCACAGTGTTTCAGATACCTTCCTGGACTGCCAGATTCAAGGCCCTTAACACATGTGGTTCCCACATCTGTGTCATATTTATATTCTATGCCCCAGCATTCTTTTCGTTTTTTGCCCATCGCTTTGGGGATAAAACTATCCCTCATCACATCCACATCCTAGTAGCCAACCTCTATGTGGTGGTGCCCCCTATGCTCAACCCCATTATTTATGGGGTGAAGACCAAACAGATCCAAGACTGAGTGGTTTTGTTTTTCTCTCCCATTAACACATGCTAAAATGAAGACTAATGCTAAATATTGGGTATTTTGAATAACACACACACACACATATACACACTATTTAACAGTCTGTTTCAATGAGGAATAGGAATAAATGAAATTTATGACAACTCTCAAACACACTTAAAGGGATAGAATCTGCCAGAAATGCCAAAAGCCTATACATTTTCCTAAGGCACTTAAAGATTTTGAAAAACTATTTTATTTTATTTTTAATTTTTAACACCTTTATTGTGGTATGGTTCTTGTACAGTAAACTGTACAAATTTCAGATGTATAATTTAATGAATTCTGATAGATGTATACACTAAATTGTCAATTCTCCTAGACATAGTATTATGCATTTTAACTTATTATAAAGGATAAATAAAGATAACTGAGAAAAATATTTTAGGATTTAACCCAGATGGACATCTCCTGTGTAGAGCAGGGAAATGGGAGTGATGGGTCACTGAGCTTTTTTATAGACAGTTGAAATTCTGCTGAAATACTAAACACTCCTACTGATATCAGCAAATACTTGGACCAATGGCATGAAGCCACTAAATTATAATTATTTTTGTCTGCATTTATTTCTTAAGTTAAAATGTGAGCTGTGAAATCAGATATTTTCTGATTCACTGATACCTCATAAAGTCTACTGTATAAATAAGCACATAGTATATATTTATTGAGTTAATTTTTCTACACATTGAGGATTTTAGGCCCAAATCATCAATGGAGACTCCATAGAGGGACTAAAGGACTGAAAAGTTCTATACTCAAGCCAAAAAAACTAAAGGCAAAGAAGATTAAATAGACTATTATGCAGAATCTTACATAAAAAATTCTCTAAACACCCCAAGTGTAATTATCTATAAGCTGTCTCCAGTCTGTACCTTAATTCCTTCACTTCAAGAAAATATTTTTATAATCTCTCCTTTTTCAAGGTCTAGTACATCATGAGAATGTGATATTTGACATTATTTGCACTTAAAGAAAAACCAAAAAAATAAACATTGAGTCATTCTCTTGAACATTCCAGATTAGTTTTTTCCCTTCCTTTTCAATTTTTTGGAATCATTTGAGGCGAGGCATTAACTCTTCTTTAACTGTTTGATAGAATTCACCTGTGAAGCCATCTGGTCCTGTACTTTTGTTTGTTGAGAGTGTTTTTGCTTGTTTGTTTTTGTTTTAATTTCTGATTCAATTTAATAACTGTAAATTAGTCTGTCCCAGAGTGTCTACCAGAGGCAAGAGGTGGGAGGAGGGGAATTGGATAAAGGTAGTCAAAAGTTACAAACTTCCAGTTATAAGATAAATAAGTACTAGTGATGTAATGTACAATATGATTAATGTAATTAACCCTGCTGTTTGTTACATACAAAACTTGTTGACAGAGTAAATCCTGAGTTCTCATCACAAGGAAGAAAATTTTTTAGTTTTTTATTTTGTATCTATGTGAGATGATGAATGTTCACTAAACTTTCTGTGGTAATCATTTCATGTGTATATAAGTCAAATCATTATGCTGTACACCTTAAATTTATACAGTGCTATAAGTCAATTATATCGCAATGAAACTGGACCAAAATTATTAATATGATTTTATTGTTCTTTTACATGCTGTTTTTTTAAATAATTTTTTACTGTAGTAAAATATATATACCTTACAATGTGTTTTATTAATCATTTTAAGTGTACAATTTAGTGACAACATCATACCTATTAAACAACAACTTCTCATTTCTCCGGTAACCTCTGACATACTTTGCATTTCTATAAATTTGATAATTCTAGATATTTAATATGTGGGATCATGCAATATTTATTGTTCTGTACCTGTCATATTTCACTCAACATAATGTTTTCAAAGTTCACCCATGTTGTAGCATATATTCATATCTCATTCCTTTCTATAGATTCATAATACTCTATTTATATATATATATGCTGCATTTTTTATTCATTAATCTGTTGTCATACATTTACTCTGGTTTCCACTGTTTGGCTATTGCGAATAATGCAGCAATGAACATTCATGTACAAGTATCTGTTTTATCCTTGTTTTCAATTTTTTGGGTATATATCCAGGAGTGGAATTACTGGGCTATATGGTAATTCTATCCTTAACTTTTTTATGAACTGTTAAACTGTTTTCCACAGAATTTGCACCATTTTACATTTTCACCAGCAACGTGTGATTGTTCCAATTTTTCTACATCCTTGCCAACACTTGTTAGTTTTTTAAAAAATAGTTTAGTACGTGTGGTGTGGTATCTCATTAAGGTTTTAATTGACATTTCATATGCCATTGGTCATTTGCATATATTCTTTAGAGAAATTACTACCCAAGTCTTTTGCCTATGTTTCAATTGGGTTGTTTGTCTTTTTGATTTGTGGCTGACTGAATTCTATATATATTAGGGGTATTAAATCCTTATCCAATGTGTAATTTGCAAATTATTTCCCCCACTTTGCAGGTTGTCATTTCACTTTCTTGATAGTGTCATTTGATGTACAAAATATTTTAAATCTGATGAATTCCAATTTATCTTTCTTTTTTAACATTTATTATACACACCACTTTTCCTTTGAGATTTATAAGGACACCATTTATGCACCTCTGCTTTCTCTAATTATAGTCAGGTAGTGATGACCTCTAAATGTTTCTTCAAGAGGACCTTTATAAAATGGGTCTCCACTTAACACCAGTCTATCTGACCAGGAAATAGGTCCAACTGATTTTACTCTGCTAAAGACCAAGACTGCCAGCTTGGTGTGTACTTCATAATTATACATCTATACTTTTGGTAAACAAATTAGAATTGATGATCCTTTAAAAAATATTCAGTAGCCTAATGACCCACCTCCCAAACATAGATAGGTAAAAATCTAAGTGTGGAGGTATTTTCAAATGTTAAATTGAAAAAATTTGTCTACCTATCCTGGAACTAACTGAGGTGCCTTTTCAAAAGTATACAGAATGAACCAAAATATCAATAAAACATTCTGGCCCTATGTATCTGGAACAGGGTAAGAACAGCTGAGTTGGAAATACTTTATAGGAACTGGTCTAATGAAGGTGATAATTAAATTATTTCAAGTAGATAGAATTACTAACACATTTTTATAGTTTGAGGGTGAAAAGGACCCAGGATAGAACTCTGGGAGCACAAAAAGGGTGAGGGGTGAAATAATTGAAGGAGATCAAGAGTCACCAACTACCAGTTATAAAATTAAAAAATCACTAGGATGGAATGTATAGCACAGAAGATATAGTTAATATTTTATAATAATTTTGTATGGTGTGTAATTTATAAAAATATCAAATTGCTTTCTTGGGCAGATGAAACTAATATAATATGTAAGTTAACTATACTTTAAAAACTCAGTAGAACAGAAGAGAATCAAAGTGGTAAACTATTCAGAATTGTTTGTTGGTGAGTCAAGAGCAAACTGAAGATTAGCTCAGATGGCAGTCTGACCTCTGAATCAATTCCATTCAATAGGAATCAGAAACATTGGTTCACTCCCTATCACAGAAGAAATTCTAGGAAAAGTGCTAAAGGTTCATTCCTTGCCTTTTGATCCTTATCACTTATTCTTCCTAAAATCCATTACGAATGCCCTTTTCCACACAACCGAAAGTATTCTACCTAAATTTGCCAGTGTCTCAATCTTACATCAAGTATCCTTTAAGCTTAGTTACACAGAAGAAAGTCTAGAAACCAGGTAAAACATGTCAAGAAGAAAGGTCCTGCCTGTGTGCATAAATTGTCTTAGAATTTATCATTTGTTCTCATGATAAAAGACATGCTAATTCATTTTACCATATTTCTAAAAATGTGAAGGCACATACATCTTTTTTTTAAATCAAGAGCACAAGGCATGATTCCTTCGCATATATGAGGCATATAACAACTGCTTCTTAAAGGAAAAAGGAAGAAAAGAGACATGGTATTAAGAGGGATGGAGAAAAATTTAGTCAAATGTGCAAACTTGCTCAAAGCTCAGTATGGTAGGATTTAGAAACTAAGCATCATAAACATAAGGATACAAAGGCTACAAAATCATGAAACATAAGCAGTAAGTCAAATTTATCATTCTGCAAGTATTTTATACCATTATATTGATAAGACTGTAGGTTTTGATAACAATTGATGAATACATAAAGAACTAAACAAAGGAGGTAATAGAAAAAGTATTAATGTGTAAATGGGGACACATTATCCTCATGATTTTTGTGCATGCAATTTTCTGAATAACCTTGGAAACATACTAAAATTTTTAGACTTTATTGTCCCATCATATGCAAAATGTTTTATTCTTTTCTTTTATTTCAATAAAAACATGGTTAAAATATACTTCCACTGAGTTTTGTTGTTAAGATGACTGTTTTGATCAAGAAAAGAGTCCAAACTTGTTTTAATTGAATGCCTCAACACTTCAGAACAGTAAGCCAGTGAGAAATCCATAATTTGTGAATCCTAATGCAGAAGGATTTATAAAGGACATAGCTCAACCTGGGACTAAAACATAAAAGAGAAAAGGAAAACATATACATGTTCATTATTATGCTCTTTCTACATTTATCACTCATTAATCTGGCAGGATCTAAAACCCTATTTATTCACTGTAGTTGTCATGAGCTATGATGATCTGTAAACTAGCTATCATTCTGGTAAATATCACAAAATGATTATATAGAAACCTCAAATATCTCAAATTACATGGATTTTTGTTGTTTTATTTTGATTTGAGATATTGTTACTTGCACAAAGAGTAAAGCCTGAAGATATTAATTACAATGCATTTTATGAACACAACATTTTTACCATATGGATACGGATCTGCTTGGTCTTTGCACCATAGACAAGGGGATTGAGAAATGGAGGGACCAGCAAGTAAATGCTAGAAAAGAGGATATGGATGTAAGGGGGGATGTGAGTCCCAAATCTATGTGTGAAGAAGGAGAAGAAAGCAAGGAGGTAGAACTGGAGGAAGACACAGATGTGAGCGATGCAAGTATTGAATGCTTTCAACCTAGCCTCCTTCTGGGGCAGACGAAAAACGGTGATAAATATCTGTATGTAGGACAATGTGATGAACATGAGGTCAAATCCCGCCACAGTGAAGGCCACAAACAAGCCATAGATTTTGTTAAGCTGGACATCTTCCGCAGCCAGTTTCACAATGGCCATGTGCTCACAGTAGGAGTGGGAGATGACTGTTGTATGATAAAATTGCAAACGGTACTTTATCAGCACTAGGTATGGGGCTACAAGAATGGCAGCCCTGAATGTTACTACAGCCCCGATTTGAGGGACTAGCTGGTGGGTGAAGATGGCAGCATGTCTCAGAGGATAACAGATGGCCACATACCGATCCAGGGCCATGGCCAGCAGGATGCCTGATTCAGTGCATTGAAATGTGTGGATGAGCCACATTTGAAGCAAGCAGGAATCGAAATAAATCTCTGGTACATGAAACCAGAAGATTCCAAGCATCTTGGGCACAATGCTGGTACTAAGTGCAATATCTGTGACTCCGAGCATACCTAAGAAAATGTACATGGGCTCATGGAGGCTGCGTTCTGATTTGATGATGATCAGAAGCAGGGAATTTCCAAACACAGCAATGACATACATGGCACAGAATGGAACTGCAATCCAGCACTGCACAGACTCGAGGCCTGGGATCCCTATTAGTGTCAACACAGAGGGCATGAAGACTGTGCTGTTGGAAAAGGACCTAGTGTCTTTGGGTCTCATAATGCAATTGAAAGAAGTTAGTGCTACTGTTCCTCTTCTACTTTCTAATTTCATCCAGAGTCATCATATTGCTAGAATTTTGTTGAACTCTGTGATTATATCATGCATTATATTTACATATAGAAGGGAAAAGACAGATCCTTAGTCACATCAGCATTTTCAGGAACGACATCCACAGCACTGCACCACAATAGGGTGCTATAGCATGAAAAGACAAACACGTCAGAACCAGCAAAATACCTGGTCAAGGGAATCAAACGCTGGCCTCTGTTATTCTTTTCTGGACCAGTGGATGAAACAGAGTTGTTCATTTTGTTTGGAAATTTCCTTTTAATCAGTTTGAATCTCTTCATATCCCATATCCACGTCCCTTAGGACTCTATTATTCCCAGTTGTCTTTATTTCAGGAACTGTTGGTTTGGACCAGCAAATTCTCAGACTTTGATCTGTATGTTAGGATAAAAGACTACCTATGAAGAGAAATAGATATAGAAACAGGTGACACCCAAGAGCATAATCTCTCTGTATAGCTATATCTCTCTCTGTCATCTCTATATATGTAAAAAGGATGTCTATTCAAAACAAAGTGAAGGAAGAGCTTAAGGAAAGATCATTCAAGTCCATGTTTTTTGGTGAGTCTGGGTCAAGTTTCTTACTATTTTTACGTGCCTTAAAATTAGCTGTGTCTTAAAATAATTAAAATTCCATAATGTGTATTATAGAATACCTAGAGGAAAAATCTCTAAGAAGCAAGTGTATTGGCAATAGCAACATCTGAGGGCAAGATGACTCATTCTTGATGACTGCAGAATATAGAAAATAGGTGAAATGGGTAACTTAGCCAGAGAAAGGCTATTTTATTGGAGTCAACATTTTAGAGCTACAATGAGCATGATTTTTGACCAATTTAGTCTCATTCATTCTTAATGAAACATAGATCATAAAGAACATTTGAATCGTTATATGACCTGAGACATAAGAAATTAATAGAAAATAAACTGTTAAAGGACACATTCTCTAAAAGGAGTCAAGTGTAGAAATACATATGGAAGACAGAGGGCAGGTCTTAAAACACCTGAAATGATCCAGTAGAGGGCTCTAGAGCAACTGATGGACATTAATCGCTTCTCAATTCACTGACTACTGTTTTTCCTTAAAACCTGAGCTCTTATGTTTTAAGTGGAAATCCTTCTCTGACCAAAATTAGTACTTTTAAAAAATTATATATTCTTAGTCAAGATTCTACAATTATACATTGGAGAACTCTTTGTGATTATGTGAAAAGTAGAATTAGCTTATTTTATTGTTTGGTAGACTCTCCAGGAATGTTGCTTTTGATCAGACAGATCATGATCAGCAAACTATTTACCAAATGTTACCAAAAATTCCAGTAATGCAGGAAGCAGCTGTGGTTTACGCTGGTAAACCTCAAGTGAAAGAACACACTCAGCCGGGCTCTTCTATGACAGAAGGAAGGCTGTATCGGCTGACAAATATTTAATAAACTAGGCAGTCAACTAAGTACCTTGATTTCCACAGGTTTTCTCCCCAGTGCTTAATTCTATGACTCTTCCATCCATAGATCACTGACTCTAGTGGCAGTACAGTTTTTCCTCTTCAAATATAATCAGAATTAGAACAGGATCCTTTAATAAAAATCATATTTTCTGACTTGTTCAAGAGGTAAGAAGATGATGTATGAGCATCATCAGACAAGAACAGACAGTGGGATGGCAGGTTAAGAGTACATCTTTTACTACAGGTCTCGTGGGATGGACTTATCATCGGAAAGGCTGGTAATGAAAAATTATGGGATTAAATCTGGGAATAGTGAGAATTACTTGCCAATTTTTCTTGGAACCTGGGTCTGCTACTTCCTGACACCTGAAGAGTATTATCAGTTCTTCATTTCACTATCTTTCATCACTTACCTTTCAATAACTCTTCGGAGATTTCAGTCTCATTTCCTTGCATTATGGGTTCTGCCATGCTTCTTCTTTCTCTGCACCCCCTGTAACAGCACCTCGTCAATGTTATAAACTCTAATCCACTTGGTGCTGGGACGCTCTGTCAATACATGGACATCTGTGGGATAGCCTTTCATGCTTTTCTCTTGTCTCTGCAATGCAGACACTCTCCATCATCTGTTTCCATGTCTGGGATCATGCTGGTGTGATCATCCTCTAACAAAACTCATGGCAATGTCTATGTTATTCTGAGATGAAGCATCAATTTATTGAGCTCAAATTGGAGAAGAAAAGCCTTATCCACCAATTTTAATATTCCCTAATGATTATATGGAGAAGAGGGACTTATGAACATGGAATGAGGGATTTATTAGTCACTAGACAAAACCATAACGGACCCAACATGTTTTAATTAAGTGCTCTGTAATTCATCCACACTTAATATCCCTAAAATCATTTCTACAACTTGTAAAAATCTCCTTGTTTTCTTTTTTGACTTCTCCCACAGGCTAAATGTAGAGAAATTAATATACACAAGATATATTTTTATAAGGGGAGCTCTTTTTGTACTGTCCTTATTTGCAAAACAGTAAAGTCCCCTTAAAGATTGGCATGCTCCTATGCCAAATGAATTCTAATGATACAAGTATCTTTGTGACCCTCCCTTTCACTGAGGTATTCTGGAAAAAAATTTGTATCCATAATTGAGCTTTTATTAGACTTTTACATCTAATTCTCCTGCAGGATCATTATTCGGATTTCTACTTTATTGAATCCAATTCTGTAAGTTCAACAATTTCTCAGAATGACCAATTATGATGGAACTTTCTAAATCCCATCATATTGAGCTCTTAGAAAGTGGTTGCATATTTGAATAATTTTTCTACATCTTCCTCTTTTTCTTTAAAAAGGGTTCTTTGTACGCTACATATATGTGGAGGAATTATGGTGTTGAGAAGGGTAAGTGTTAACTCTTCTCTAAATGCTTGCAAGACTTCACCATGAAGCCATCTGGTCTTGGGCTTTTGTTTGTTTAGAATGTTTGATTACTGAATCATATTCATTACTGGTAATTGGCTCGTTCATATTCTCTGTTTCTTCCTTGTTCAGTCTTTTGAGATTATATATTTCTAAGAAATTTTCCATTTCTTCTAGGTTGTCCATTTTATTGGTGTATGACTGTTCCTAATAGTCTCTTATGATCCTTTGTATTTCGGTAACATCAGTTGTAAGTTTTTTATTTCTGATTTTATTGATTTGGGTCTCCTCTCTTTTTCCTTGATGAATCTATCTAAAGGCTTATGAATCATGTTTAGTTTTTCAAAGAATCAGCTGTTGGTTTCATTGATTTTTTTTCTTTTTAGCCTCTATTTCACTTATTTCTGCTCTGATCTTTATGATTTCCTTCCTTCTAACTTTGGGTTTTCTTTGCTTTTCTTTTTCTATTCCTTAAGGTATAAGGTCAGATTGTTTATTTGAGATTTTTCTTGTTTCCTAAGGTATGCCTGTATTGCTATAAACCTGCCTCTTAAAACTGCTCTGCTGTATCCCATAGATTTTGGTTTGCTGTGTTTTAATTTTGATTTATCTCCAGGTGTTTTTTGATGTTCATATAATTAACAATAGTGTGCAGCACACTTAAAAATTGTTAAGAATGCTGATTTCATGTTATGTGTTGTTATTTTACTTTACCAAAAAAAAAAAAGTCAGCATTATTGTTTTCCTTGAATAATTCGTGACTGTAAAGGAGAAAGGGGGGTTGGATTGCTTCCAGGGCCAAGAAATGTTTCACTTCTTCATGGGGTGTTTACATATTTACATCTACCTTGTGAAAATTATTTAAGAAACTCTATCACATATGATTTTTACATGTATGTTAGAATTTAATAAAGCCTTCTGTAAAATGTTACATAAATACTTGCTTGGAAATAAAAAAAACAGAAAAAAAAGAAGAACAAAAAGAAATACTGAGGAGCTGGAGCAGATTACAGGATTCTCAAGATGTATCAGTGTTACATTACTGTGTGAGCCTATATTGGATTCTGGGCAAGAAAAAGTGTTAAGAAGTCAATCTTCAGATCATTATCTAACTTTGAATATGAACTATAGACTAGCTTATAGTATTATTTCAACATTAAATGTTCTAACATTGAGTATAATATTATAATTATGCAATAGAATATTATTTTCCTTGGTAAATACAGGGAGAATTATTCAGGAATAAAGAGGCACCATGTCTTCAACTTATTCATGAATGCTTCAGAAAAACAATTATCAATCAATCTATCATCTTTCTATCAAATTAAAAAAGGTAAATAGGTCAAAATATAAACAATTTGTGAATTTGGTTATGTGTTATAAGGGAATATCCTGAAGTATCCTTGCAAAATTCTATACATTTAAGATTGTATCACTATGGTTGGATAAAGAAGTTGTGAGATACACATATATATATATATTATGTACACACACACATACACACACACAATGGAATACTACTGAGCCATTAAAAGTAATAAAATAATGCCATTTACAGCAACATGGATGAACCTGGAGGTCATACTAAGTGAAGTAATACAGAAAGCGAAAGGAAAATACCATATGATATCATTTATATGTGAAACCTAAAAAAAATGACACAAATGAACTTATTTACAAAACAGAAACAGACTGACAGACACATATAAAACAAACTTACGGTTACCAGAGGGGAAGAAGGGTGGTGGGGTAAATTGGGAGTTTGGGATTTACAGATTCTATCTACTACATATACAGTAAACAACAAGGTCCTAAGGTATAGCACTGGGAACTATATTTGATACCTTGTAATAACCTATAATGAAAAAGAATATAAAAAGGAATACATATATAGATATATATATGTGTGTGTGTATATGTGTGTGTGTGTGTGTGTGTCTGAACCACTATGCTGTATACCAGAAACTAACACATTATAAACTGATTACACTTCAATATAAAGAAATTTAAAAATTATATCAATACAAAATTTTAAGCACTAGTTTTGAAAATGATCTCAATTCAGAAAAGGGTACAATTATTCACACACTCGACCAATCGAGAAATAAACTCATTTGCCTCTGATAGCCGCTTAGACTGATTCCTACTCAATCACCAAGTCCTAGCAGATGTCTCTTAAATAATTCCAAACATGATTTCTCCCTCTTATTAGTTATTACTTACTCCTATTTTCAATCTTACATGAGATCTTCTGAGAAATAAAATATATTTTTTGGCTTTTCAGTTCTTGGTATTTCTTATATATGTCCTACTTGCAAAAGTTACTAAAGTTAGCATTCTGAATCTAAAAACTAGTCTGGCATCTCCTTATAAGATGCAGTATTTGTTTTCAGGGTGCTTTAAATTTCTTGCATTTTCTACAGAAAATAAGCTGCCTAATGCATCTGTATACAGTCCATTCTAGTATGTATACGAACTCGTGTCCTTTTGTGCCACCCCAACTGCTATTTAACTTTTAGAATTTAGTTAGGTCGTCTTCAAATCAGGAACTTCGGCCATTTTCATTGTTTTTTCCAAACCCCTTCTAAAAGCTTCCAAAATATGTATGACAGTACCCCTCAGTTTCAATTTATGTAACTACCTCCTCTATTTAGATCATACGTCTAACTTATCTGTATGCTCATGACCTACTTAATATATGGCACATATTAATGACAAATATATACTGAATGAATAAATGAGAGAATAAGTACACATTTTTAACCAAAATTTATACGATAACCATTAATTCTCACAATAGCATCATTTACATATTTCTGAATTAAAAGCACATATACAGGAAAAGGTGTTCTTTCAAATATCTCCAACTCAAATAATTTAATCACGTAACATTTCAATAGTCCTGCAGTAAACTTTATAATGCCTAATACTAAACGTTCTATATCCTAATTTTAAGTTCAAAAACACCAATAATTAAAATCATAGATTTATTTGGCAAGGGCTCTATGCAGTATAGCATTCTAAGTGATTTATATAGATTAAGATCATTTAATCAACACAAGAAATATATGAAACAATTATCAGTATTTCTAAATAGTAGAGATATGAAAATTAAAAAATAGTGAACTCAAAAATATTGCCCCAAGTTACATGGTCAGTCAAGGGCAGAATCCAGATTCAAACTACATTTATCTTGTTTTCCCTGAAAATATTTCAGTTTACTTTGGGTCCACCTGTTACTTTGGTGATTGCTTGGCACTCTGATATGCAGTGTTGTCTGTTTTAGCTTTCCTGGTGTACATACTGAGCTATGGCTGATTTCAATCAGCCGATGTGAATCACTGAGGGCCAAGCTGGGAGATGCACAAAGCTAGCTCTCCTAATCCAGGGTGAGCTGGTGCCTCCATACAATAGCCCCCAATCCTATACTAGTGCGCTTCCTAGGATGATTATAATTTTACAGCAGTTTAGTAAGAGGATGGGGTTAAAGAGTCTTTCAAATCTAAAGGACTAGTACTACTAAATAGGGCCAGACCCAATGACACAGGACAAAAACAGTGTGGTTCCAAGTAAGGTCATCAGATCTCTCAAGCAGCTTCAAGTAATACAGGGTTGTTAGACTTTCTCTAGCACTATTCGGAGAATAGACGTCTTTCCCCACCCTATTGATGCTGAAGCTTAAAATTCCTATTGTAAGACACAAACCCTTCTTTCAACCAAGTTAATACCTGCCATAAATAACTGTTTCAGGTTGCGAAGTTGATATAAATTTTATGACTGACCCTAAAATTTTTGAAAATACATATCATCCTTTCATGAGAATTCTGAGCATGACTGGGACAATTCGGAGAGAGCTGGTTTGGACTGACGAATAATTTGTGTGACCAAACTTCATGTGGAAGAAGGTCAGACAGTGACTGGTGAGTGAGGCTCTGAGAGACGAGCTTTCTCAGGTCAGTCCCTTTCATAAGCCCAAATAAGAAATCATTGCTTCTCCAGTTAGAATTATACTGAAAAATACTGTTTTATTTCTCTTTTATAATGTCTGCCCTGATTAATCTGAATATCTCAAGATGCTTTTTATTTACCTTTAGTGACTTTTTGTAAATAAGTAAGATTGTCTTGTTTTGTGTTGTCTTGGGGAACTGGACTCTCTTAGGAATTTTTTAAAGGAGGCTAATTTTGTTTCCTAGTCCCAAAGCGAAACCAAAGTTCGAGATTTTTTTAAGGTGTGAACTACTTTTAGACAATGACTCTCGTCTGCTCTAAACCATACTGAGCCTCCTTTTCCACCCTTGTCCCAGGTGAACCTGAAAGCTCACCAGGGATTGGTGAAAAACAGTCCTGCAAGTGCGTCTTATAAAACACTCATCCTTCACCATCTGAAACAGCAAACAGATCTCCACTTTACGGCTTCTATGTGTATTACCAGACATGATCCCTGGTAAGTCTCTGGGTTTGAGATTCTGCACTAGGTGTAGGGAAATGGAAGACTGGTTTCAAAAAGAATGTACATATCATGTAATCTAATATAATGCCAGGATGAAAAACAATCAACACGATCTTGACAGTAGTTGAGTGTTCAAACAGTATGACAATTGTGTCTCATGCTTTCACAACATTGCTGAATCAGTTAATTCGTCACTGGGTGACACATTGTAAAGTGAGGAAGGCAAACAGGAGGACCTCTAGGGAATGATACTTGTGATGATAGATGCATGGAAAGCTTATTTGTTAAAAGATCAGGATATTATGCATGTTTAGACTGGGAAAGATGCAGGGAAAATGATGCCCTTCAGTAATTCAGTAGAAATGCTCATTCAGGTAAAGTGCTCATCAAATATCTCAAATTATTCATGAGAGGGAGAGGACAAACTCCCATGGATTAATAGCTGGCATTTATTGACAGATCAATACAATTTATATTTCCTGCTAAATATAGATGCATTTTGTGATTGAATGCTCAAACACTGTAATGTGTTTCTATCCTTGAATATTGTCTTAACGATAAAGAAATTGAGACAATTAGATGTTTTAAACTGGTGGCAGGGCATGCAAAGCTAAGTAGTGACAGCCAGAACTTAAACTCCTTGGACTGACTTCAGATTCTGCCATGATCCATGGCCAAAGTGTATCATTGGAATATAGATTCAGGGCTTGAAGGAGACATTAAGAAGGGGGAAGTTTGAGGATCAATATACATAAGACCTATTGGACATTTGGAGCTGTCCTGAGCTGTGGCAAGCTATCTCAGAAAACAAAGAAAGCCCTCTATCACTGGAGGACTTAAGACAGAGATCAGTATGTGACTTCACAGAGGGAAGACTTTCCTGAAAATGTAGCGAGTGTGGATTTAGAGCCCCAAATTCCTTAAATCCTTTAAATCCTAGGATTCAGCCTGATTCAAAACTGGAGTTGTAAGTAATACTAATAATTCAGATTTTATGCCATAAAGATGACTCAAGAATTTTACCTTGGCCTATGAATTTTAAGGGTTTAAGTTATCTTTCCTCTCTCTTATGAACATACACTTCTCTACACACAAAGTTCCTTTCAGCTTGTCTTTTGTCATTCATTGCTGTAATTCTCAACCCAAGAACACCTTTAGCCTCATCCCTCCGGACTTCTCCTACACAAAGTCAGCGAGTCTCCATAGGCTTTGCTTCCTGCTGTTCTTTTGATCCACATCACTTCCTAGTATCCCATGTATACTATCACAAGAATCTTTCTGACTTGATCTCCCTACACCTAACTTCCAGGCCCTGAAGCCATTCATCAAGTGCTAGCAGACTGAATTTCTTATCTTCCAAAAAATAACTCTCATTCCACCCTCCAAATTTAAAATTATTTGTTTTTAAAATGCTAACTTCACATTTGGTGTTCTTTCCTTTTCTTTAGACTCAACACCTGTCATTTCTGCTTATGAAACATTTTATATGTGAAAACTATTTATTGATTCACAGTCCCGCCATAGCTTATCTGCTTTTGTGATTTTGTACAAATTCTCTTCTCCTGAAATGACGTACTTCATCTCTCTTACATGGTTAATTTCTACTGAAAAATGATCTTCATTCATAGGCAACTTATCCTGCCCATTTTGATTAAAGGCACATAACCATTCAATCCTATTCAGTAAAGATTTTTTTTTCCAATGCAAGTCTATAAGAGTGATTTAGCAACCAGAAGCGATGTGCTTTTCCCTGCACACCCAGAGGACATTTGGTAACACCTGAAGACATTTTTGATTTTCATGACAAGTGACAGCTACAGACATCTAATGTGTAGCAACCAGGGATGCTGCTAAATGTCCTATGATTACAGAGACTCATCCCAAACAAAAAATTGATCTAACCTACCATGGCAATTGTGCAACGATTAAAAAACACTTCCCTAGAAGAATATCATTAGGACTCATAAAGTTAGAAATGTAGAACTATCATCCGGGAAAGTAACTACTTTGTTCATATGAGATATGATCTTTTAGACTGAAGGCATACTTTTCTATTTTATGTACCTGCTCATTTGTTTACTTGCTTTCTTCTCATTTTGCCCACCTTCCTCTAATTATTCACAATATTTACTTCTCTAGAGCTTTGGCTTCCATGTTACATTCCAAGCTTTTCTAGGCCAAATATTCCTCACTTGACCATGCTAAATCTCTCAAATTAATATTCTTGATAGAGACAGTAGCATACACTCTTGAGCCAAATCACAGAGATTGTTGACAAGTATGTGCATGATACGCTGTTGTAAAAGGAGTCCTCTGTCAGAAACATAGCATCTAATAAACATGTTCTACAAAATATGTATTGTAACTATTTGGTGACTGAAGAATCTAACATAGGGGTTGTTTCTTTCAGATTCTGAAGCAGCACAAACTGATTGAAATTTTTAGTGTATAACCCAACCTGATTTAGTTACACCCTGATGTGCATCTCATAATGTTTATGAATTATAACTATAAAATCTAAGAGGACACAAATTACATTTTCTTGTTCTCTCTAAGTCAACGGTCCATCAAATTTGGATCCAAGTAGATCTACCTACAACAATAACAAGTTTTAGCTTTCCATTAATAAAATAGGGTAGTGATGCCAATATCATAATTTAAAAGTTTAAAAATCTTAAGAAGTGAAAAAAAATAATGCATATTTAATAAATGGTTAATGCTACTTTTTTAATTCCAAGCACACAGCACAATTTAGAATCTTCCTAATTATACAATAAATAAGTTTATCTTTGCTCCCCAATTGCTTCAAACAAGACTTGGATCACAGTGAATGCTTAAATAATATGTATTGAATAAAACCATTAGAAAATAAACTTCTAAAATGTATGTCATAGTGTTACCTTCTGATTTGAAAGAGCTCTAGTTTATTATATTATAAATTTGCTCAAAGGAGAATTCCTGAACACAGGTCTTTCAAAGGAAAGCCATATTGAGAGATGAATAAGTTTTAAGAATAAGAAGCAATAAATGCTCTTGCAACTGACCTAAAGTGGGGTATAGATATGCTTTTATATCCAAGAGACAATCCAACTTTATCAGTGGCAAAAACTTGAAGGATGATGGAGAGAATGTATTGTGAGATTTTTCTTGTCCCATATCTGTTGTTTTAGGCCTTTCTCATTGTCTTTTATGCATTTATACTTTGTTTTAATGGTTTCAAAATGACCTGTATGGTTAGTTAAAAAATAATAAAATTTATGAGTTAGTATTTCGCATATATGGAGGTCAAATATATCTATATTTGTGTATGTATATAGATACAGATATAGATACAGACATAATTTTATTTTGGAAGAGATAAACGCAGGTTGTAGGGAACTGCGAGGCAGGAAAAATCCCAAGGGATTTGGAAAACAGTAAGTCAAAGCCATCCATAGAAGGCCCGGGAAGCATATAGTGTTATGTGTGAAGTAACCAGCGAAGGGCAGAGAAAAAGAAGGGGATGGATCTAGTCCTATGCCAAATAATGTGTCAAAGAAATATTTCAACTGTACAGAAATTGTACTTTCAGTAGCTATAAGATGGATATCTCTATGAGTAAAGAAAATATTGTATTCAATAGAGAGTTCTATGTTATTGCAAATAGTTAAGAAAAGTAACTATTCAGGCTTAATAGTTATTGATAATGAGGGAGAAGAATAGAAGACATTGACACTTGAAATTGAATAGAAGTGATGTGCACGTAGCAGAGCACAGCGAGGATATATCTAAAAGGAACTGCTGAGGATAACACCCATGAATTTAAAAGTAACACATTTATTTTCTCGGAGGTTAAGTAGGAGAAGGTGCAAGATGTATGGTTGTTTTTTGGGAAAACACAGAAAGTTTGAAAAATTAGGTTAAAAGCATTCTGAGAGAGTCGATTGCAGGGGATCAAACCATGAAGAGACTAATCTGCAAAAAAAGTTAGTGAACTTCAAAACTGAAAAATGTATATATAGTAAAATTTGTTTTCTGATTATGATCAAGCAGAATGGTTTGTCATCACTGTAGATCCTTCATGTCTAGCCTAGGTAGAGCCTACTTCTTGAAATACCTTTATCCTGGAGTACATTTTTTTCTCTTAATTTCAACTGGCAGGGCACAAAAAGCACAGATGGTGATTAGCAAACACAAGATAAAGGGAATTTGTTCCAATACTCATGGACCAGAAAGAAGTCACCCCATCCACTTAATTTTTCTCACTGAAAATGATAAAGATATGCAGATATGGAACCTGAGGATTGGTCATTTAATGGCACTGGCAAAAGAGATAGAAAATTAGAGAGGAATAGTTGGTATAGAAAAGATAAAATGGTATGCTCCTAATCTAACTACAGTATACTTTGCTAAAATAAATTAATTTCTTCTTATTTTTAATTTATGAAGTCCTAACAGGGACTAGAAGATGATACAGCAGTACCTCTGCGTGATTCTACTGACCAAGTCACCATGCTCATATTCAATGGCTCTGTCTTCATGCCTTCTGTACTAACGCTCGTCGGGATTCCTGGACTGGAGTCAGTGCAGTGTTGGATCGGGATTCCATTCTGTGCCATGTACCTTATTGCTGTAATTGGGAATTCCCTAATTTTAGTTATAATCAAATATGAAAACAGCCTCCATAGTCCTATGTACATTTTTTTGGCCATGTTGGGGGCCACAGACATTGCACTTAGTACCTGCATTCTCCCCAAAATGTTAGGCATCTTCTGGTTTCATGTGCCAGAGATTTCTTTTGAAGCCTGTCTTCTCCAAATGTGGTTTATTCACTCATTCCAGGCAATTGAATCAGGTGTCCTGCTGGCGATGGCTCTAGATCGCTATGTGGCCATCTGTAACCCCTTGAGACATGCTACTGTCTTCTCTCGACAACTCTTGGCTCACATTGGAGTTGGGGTGATACTCAGGGCTGCTATTCTTACAGTACCATCCATAGTGCTTATCAAATGTCATCTTAAACACTACCGAACTACCATCATCTCCCACTCCTATTGTGAGCACATGGCCCTTGTGAAGCTGGCTACTGAAGATGTCCAGATCAACAAGATATATGGTCTTTTTGTTGCCTTCACTATCTTAGGGTTTGACATAATTTTTATCACTTTGTCTTATGTTCAAATCTTTATCACTGTCTTTCAACTGCCCCAGAAGGAGGCACGAATCAAAGCCTTTAATACATGCATAGCCCACATCTGTGTCTTCCTACAGTTCTATCTCCTTGCCTTCTTCTCTTTCTTCACACATAGGTTTGGTTCTCACATTCCACCCTATGTTCATATCCTTTTATCTAACCTTTACCTGCTAGTCCCACCTTTTCTCAATCCTATTGTTTATGGAGTGAAGACTAAACAAATTCGCGATCATGTCCTGAAAATGTTCCTCTCCAAAAGACATCTTGATCATTAGTGACTCCTTCTATAGAAATTTTAGGTTGGTTCAAAGTTCAACCTGAATATGATGAAAAGCTATAACTTGAACAAATATCTACATTTGAAAAACGCTTTACATCTCAGATGCTGATAATTTAAGGAGGTATTTAATAAGTCATCAAACATATAAGAACTCTGACTTGCTCTCCATATAAAGAGCAAACTCTATTATGCTGAGATTTCAGATGGTTTCTGTTATTTGTCTGTTTTTGTTCTGTTCCTTTAAACCTGGAGTTTCCTCTCTGGCAACATATAAGCCCATACAGAAAACAAAACTGCAGAAAATAACACTTCATTCCAGGTAACTCCCAAGAACCATGTAATACATCAGTATTTTCTAACTGCTAAACTAATCCATAGCTATAATTCTGGTTGTCTCATTTTCTATTATCTTTGTGAATCTATCTTTTGACAAATTACCCAATTTGAGTTTTACCCAAAACCAGAGGTTTAAGTTCAAGAATTGAATACATAAACAAATGCACTCCCCTGCATTTAGAAATTTCATACTGCAAGTGTCTTGAATACAGCAACTGTATCTGATTTACACTTGAATCAACAGAAAGTCAATGCCTGAGACTACTTTGAATCTCAGTTAAAATGACACTAAATAATGAACAATTTAAACATTTTCCTGCTGTTGATCAATGGTATTCAAAAGCAACAAAACAAGAGGCTTTAAGGTAATATGCAATATCATCTTACAGAAAATCTGAATGTTAGAGCGTTCATTCCAATATTAGTAAGCTAAACAAAGATGAGAAATGGAATGAATCATTACATCATCTTGAAATACAGTATGAGCCAAACACAAACTGACATATGAGAAACTGTCTTCTAAAACAGGGACTACAGATCTTTCTTCACTCTTTGCTGTTTTGCTGCCCACACACCTTCAGCCTCTTTTCAGGATGCTGAGTCAGTAGAGATCAGGCTTAGATTTTCTTCAATCAATCTTAAGATTCAGAACAAATAAGATGATTCTTAAAAAGAACCATGTAGACATAGAGGAATTACTGTTTTTCTAAGTTTTAAAATAATGCATAGTCAAAGAAAGAAATAAGCCAAGCAAACATTTCAACCAAAAAGAAAGAAAAAGGAAAATAAGAAACCATGTCATTCAAGAGGGAGAGGTAGAGGATACTTTTGGAAAAAATAATCTTGTTGAATAAGGCAAAAATAAAGTTCAATCATAAGACACTTAGTTTTAAACAAACTTTGTGGGAAGAAGAAGTACATGAACAAAGGAAAAATATAGTGAGGAAGAAATAAAAGAGTATATTAGTGGATATGAGACATAAAATTGCTTGATGAAATTATGAAAACTTAATTCATTTTAATTCAATGTTAGAATATCAAATGTTCCAAAATGTTGCAGCAACCATAGTGAATAATGAATAACTGATGAGGACAACTCAAAAGAAAGTAAAATGGGAAATATATGCGTTCTTTCCAAGAGATCATCATACATAAAGGATACAGAATTGAGATAGTAAGTATGTGATATTCCTGAATAAGAGACCAAGGCAAATAGAATACGAGGACAATAACAGATTAATCATGTGTGAATGGGAGAGCCATATCCCAAAATATAAAGTGTACAAATGCACCATAATACACATATGGTGTTAGGAATACATTTGTATTTGAAAAGCATACGTCAATAAGAAAAAATCGATCGAGCAGTATCAAGAAAAAAAAAAAGGAACAGATTCTTTATACTTCTTTATACTTCAGAATACCTGGTTTCATTTATCCTTTGGAGTTGAGAAAAGACAAACAACATAAACCATAAAAATATTCATTATGAGGCAGAAAAATAACTTTCAAATGGAGACTGTAGAGAATAATACGACTGTGAGTGGGCAGTCAAGCTATTTAAGCCTATAATTAATTAAACAGAAGAGTAACATGTGTAATAATTGAGCAAACATTTTTTGTCTCTAAAATAGAAGACTGAAGTTGATTCATAAGAGTTGACAGTGAGTAGAAAATACAAACAAGGTGATTATCTTAGCTTACATAAGAATAAGTAGTTAGAATTCAATCTGTGATTTAGGTGATTAGAAGCCAGTAAGTAATATAGCCACTAGTGCAGACATATTTTCTTTGTCTTTTGGAATATAATTCTCATACAGAACAGTGAAAATAACAAGTTACTGTAAAGGAAACAATCATGAAAACACCATCTAGTTGAAGAAATAAACCATCTCTCATTCCCTACAAATCTTGTAAGTGTCCCTTTGTCATTACAATCTCTCACTCTCCCCAAAGGTAATCTCTGTACTAATAACTAAAATAATTATTTCTTTGTTTTTTCTGTATACTTTTACAACCTAAGCATGTATTCTTAAACCTTATAGTTAAATTTTGCTTGTTTTTCAGTTTTCTATAAATGGAAGCACATAGTATATATTCTTTGTTTTTCTTCTTAAGAATTTTTATCCAGGATACTGTTTGTAATATCTATAATGCTCATTCTTTCCCTAAATAATGTACCATGGTATAAATATACTACAATTTCTTTACGAATCCTATGTTTATGAGAGTTGATAAGGGTCAATTAAGAAGAATATATTTATAAACATTTGTGTATATGTATTTTGGTGCACTTAGAATGCTGATTTCTGCATCTAAAAGTCAAATTGCTAATTCATTTGGTACTAACATCTTCCAAAATCATTAGATAATATAACCTGTTTCTCAAATCACATGACAGCTCGTTTCAGGTAGTCTAACTGTTGGCACATGGATCTAGTTGGCATTCTGGTCATCTTTGGTCTCCTTTCCAGGTCAGATTTGTTCCGTGCTGTAGATCCAGGAACATACACACTTTTTCACATATAAAGAAGACATGGCCCCAAAGTGATGTTGCATACACAGGCCCTGAGGGTCTGCCTCACACCCAGGTTTGATGTGCCCTTCAACTAAGGGGTTAAGCTAATTAGACATAGAGTCCAGGGCAACAGGCACACTACTTGCAGCAGCTAAAGAGTTGAATGTGTCTCAGATTGGCATATAATGTAATGAACAATTTTTTTTATTAAAGTATAGTTGATTTGCAACATTGTGTTAGTTTCTGGTGTACTGCAAAGTAGTTCAGTTATGTATTTCTTTTTCATATTCTTTTCCATTGTGGTTTATTACAACATAATGCAATGAACATATTAAATGAGGGACTTACTTCAAGAAGCTTAAAATGAGAGTTTAAAGAGACTGTCTTAAGTTAATAATGAACAGTGTTATACCATTAATTTTATATGAGAAAGTAAAAGCCAAAACATAACATACATTCACACACACACACACACACACACCTTAAATTAAACTATATATTAAAGCTATTTAAGAGTATGGAAGTTCCGTTGATCAAGAGATTGTTGAAAAAGCCTATCATTTCCTTCTTTAAGAAGAATTATCTTCCTTTATCCTGTCATGTAGATAGGAAATGTGCCATCTGTGCATTGCTGATTTTTTTCCCTTTGTTTTATCAAGTCTTACTTCTTATAGAGCTTCCTACACAATAAACCCCGTCCTCCCTACCATTTGCAAGCACATTCTTCCCTGGGATCACTAAAGTGTATCTAGATAGCCTTTGAATACCCAGGTATGGCCAAGAGTAAATGAGTAGAGCAAATCAGAGTAGGCAACTACTTGTTTGGTTTCCGATTTCCTTTCCTTAGAAAGCATGAGCTAAAGCAGGCCAATTTGCTCAGTCAAGGAATGGAGTCCTATTATATATACCCCTCCACTTTGGTGTTCCTTTTCTCTGTCACGTATGGAAGAACAAGATGAATCTCAGTGTCTGGTGCTGTGAGAAACCCAGTTGCACTGTTTGACACAGAGAACACTGCTGTCTCCTGGCTGGACTAGAGAGGTCAGGTCCCCTGGGAGTTCAGTAAGAAGAGAGTCCTAAGAAATGCTGCCTGCCCCTCTGGCCCTAAACCTTCTTCTTTGCCCTGGAGAGTAAACAATAACTCTTAGGATTTGCAAAAGGCTAATGAACTTTGGTCAGCAGGGAAAATTACATTAGGAAACATAAATCTCCCACAACTGGGACCAGCAAAGAACAACCTTCTTCTGCGCTTGTCCCTTCCCCACTGCTGCTTCTGGATACTGAGTAAGTGGATCACGAAAAATGTGTACCAGATTAAGTGGAGTTGAAATGATATATCTTGAAGTACAAATACAAGTATAGTTAATTCATATGGACTGCATACAAAAATCCAAGTTATGAAAGTAAAGTATATAAATATATTTTTGATAGAGTCTGACTTCGAAGTTCTAGGAACTACAACTGAAGAATAGTCATAATAAATTGGAGAATCTGATTTGGAACATTGAGAGGTTAGGGGCAGGTAGCAGCATGCTATTGGAGAAGCTGGGTAGACTTGCAGATGTTTTGCTTCAAAGAGAGAGCATCATAAGTAATTTGAATCTTTGTACTACTATTTCTAAAGATACATATTTCAAAAAGGAGGACAGCAGTTACAGAGAACGTGTTAGCTCAATGTAAGGAAGTCTTTTTGTGAAAGTTATTCAGTAATTAAGACTGTCATGGAAAGGCACTGACATACACGTAGTCAGCTGTCAAGAAGCTATACTAAAGGATTCTGTTTGAAGAGGGCAATTTCGTAGAATAATCTCCTAAACATTTACAATTTACAATTTAAGAAATTAGGGTTGTTTGGGGCTAGTTCTTCACTTCACTGAATTCTTACTCAGAATAATATTTGGAAGTGATGACTTGATTAATGGAGAGATGTTTCAGAATGCTTAGAACAACAGCACTTAAAAATATATAGATCACCTTGATTTAGTTTTAGCTAATTACTTATGCAACCCCTCTGTGCTCTATTTCTCTCTCCATATATATATATAAATATATATATATATGTATATATACACACACATACATATACACATATATATTTTTTCATTGATGTATACTCTTGTCATCCCTAGAGCTGAACTATGTAGTTCATTGCTGGTGTTCAGTTACTGAAAAGTGAAGTGTTCCCAGCAACAACCTTTGTACGGCAATGAGAATTTTGTTTCGGGGACTTCTCTTCCTGTCTCTGCTGCCTCCCAAGGCACTTGAGTGTACCTATGTGTTTGCACCTGAATGTAGCTATGTGTTCGTCAGTTATTCTCCATGGAATATCTTACAATTCTCAGAGAGGCCCACTCCCTCATATTGTTCTTGTTTCAGCTTTCACAGAAGATAGAAAAAAAATAGAACCTTCTACTTCCCTTCAGTAGTAAGTAGTCTTGATTTCTATACAAGGATTACATCTTTCAGCACTGCGTCCAGATGGAGATCTAGCCTTCCAATTTCATTCCCTTAACTCTACCTGTAACTATTGCAACATCCTTCTCATCACTCTCCCAGTGAAACATCCAAGCTCCCTCGTCTCCTCCATCATGTACACTTTAAACTTCTTACTTTCTTTAACTAATATTTTCAACCTGTCCTTACTCCCTAATGTGTAGGAAACAGTCTGTGTGAGGGGCTGTAGGCATTTACCTAATTGAGGAATTTGCATTTAAGTCTTGTTTCCTGAATCAGAATTTCCATGGGAAGAAAGAAAATTATGCAGCTGCCACTGTCTATGTATGTGGATGTCGGAGTCCCGAAGCAACGTCATGTTTGAAAATTCTTCTGAGAGAAGAAAAGTTCAAAGTAAAGAGAGGTCATTTAATTAGTGAAGTCACAACCCTAGAAAGGGAGCTTCAACTGATATTTCATCCCAGAAGTCTTGGTATGTTCTGTACAAATGCCCAGCTCTGCTAGTCTAAAGTGAATGGACAGTAAAGACGAGAGAGAAAGTGGGGAGGAGAGAAAAGTGGAGCTCAAGAACTTTGGTGTTTCCCTGTCTAAAGTGTTGTTCCATTTTTTTTTCCTTTTCTGATTTCTATGAACAGGCTAGAAGAAGAAAGAGAAGATGGAGTGGGAGAGGAAGGTGAACACCAGTGAGAAGCCTGATCACACTGAGGTTGAGCCATGAAGGTGTGAGATAGTGCAGATAGGAGAGCAGCACGCGGCTGGAAGGGGAAGTCCCCCTCCCAAATCTGTGCATCATAGACAGGCCAATGCAGGGTATACAGAAGAGCAGCACAGTACAGATGTGGGAGACACAGGTGTTGAGGGCTTTCTAGCGCTCAGCCTTGGAAGCAATGGACAACACTCTGCAGGATGAGCAGAAACTATAAGGCAAGTTATGGTGAAAGAAGAACCATTTATGAAAAAAAAAAGCAAAAAGTAGAGGCAGCCTTATCATATTTGAGAAAAGATGTATTATAGAAAGAAGAAAATTGGGTTTTTGTGTGGGTACACTTATCAGGACGTGAGGGTGGGTTAGTCCTAATGAATGATCTATATTGTCATGATAAAAACTATGAATTGTGGTTACAGGGGGAGAGGTGGGTGATGAGTAGACTTTGTATCCATGAACGTGCTTCTGAAAAGTTTTATTATAGGCTTTTAATCACAATGTTTTTTGAACAAATAGGAAAGGCAACCCCACAAAATGTATAGACTGAAATTATCATAAATGTACAAAATGTATTGTTATTAAGAAAAGTAAAATATCTAAGATTCAGCACGAATATTCCTAGGAGAATATTTAACACACTGGTATAAATAAAATAGCAAATCAATTCCTGAAACATCACAAGAGTAGGAAAGAAGATACTTTATATTCAGAGGATGTAAGATGGTATGTGACAAGCTGGTGATCAATTCACAAACGGGAAAAGTCTTTGGGGCTACTTGGAAGGCTTTGATTTGGCTCCACTGTCCACGCGTATCAGAAAGGAGAAGCTGCTACTCTCAGGCTCTTAAGCATAGACTCAGGGTGTAGTTTCAATCCATGTGTCTCATTCTGTTCAGGGAGAGGTTATTGAATGTGTAAGGAACCAGTCACATCAGAAATGCAATTTCTACCGTCCCAAGAAGAATGGATCCACAAAACATGAAACTGGGTGAGGAGAATCAGGCACGCTTGGAATGCAGGCAGTTAACTTGCATCGGGAAAGCAAGGGAATAAAAACAGTAGTGGGCACTTGTGAATGGTAAGAACTATTTCTTTCAGCAAATCCAATGATTATTGTGGGTCGACCACACTGCAGGACTTGCAGAGAGGTAATGGGATATGTGAAGCCAAATTCTGATCAAGCATAGTTATCCAAAGAACAGCACGTCACCGGAGTTAGGTGTGAACATTAGTGATGAGAAGAGAGAAGTATGCGTAGGAGGCTCAGTCACGTGGGAAGTGTTTAAGGACTCAGTAGATACAATCAAACACAGGTCAACAGCATTTCCCTGCCTATTTTTCTCTGCTGTCCACTGCTGAGTGTGAACGGATGGGAGTATTATCTCTCCCATATGAATATTGGACAAGATGTTTTCAGTCACAAAGTGAGCAACAAAAATGCCAACTTCTTTGTTTCAGCTTTGCTCCCCCAAAATCATAAAAACAAAATTTTAATATTTTTCAAGGTCATCTTGTCCAGCTTCTGCTAAACTGACTCTGCAACATCCCTAAGTAGAATGTGCAACTCTGTCGTAGAAAGCCATTCATTCTACTGTGATAATTAAGGAAATCTACCTTCCTGCATGGAATTTGTGAATATTCTAAGCCCTCATTTGATAACTGATTGTTTAGATTTTACCTGTGTTGAAGGATTCCAGTCTGCATTCTTGTCTGAAAAAATCACCCACTTAGATACTTTCTCTATTCCCATAGGCTGGAAGGATTCTTGTAGCTCTAATATTCAGTAAACAGCAGCTATACACTTTTAAGAATTCATCTACATGAGGAGAAGAAACAATACAAAATGTCTGGATTTGCACACAAGGAAATTCCAAAATGGCAGGAGTTACTGAGGAATGGAAGAGATGACACCTCGGGACAAAGGCCAGAGCTTGCAGTGCAGGCCAAATGCGCATTTCTCTTTGGATAATGTTCCCTCTAAGTGTCTCATCATTAGAAACCAAACGGTTATGACATTTTGTTGGACAGTGTCTAATATGTGTACAAGATAGTGTAAGTATGACTTCCAAAAGTCTTTTTTTTTTTTTTCAAAAATGTACAACTTTCTGAGAAACTTTGCTACATTGCCTATATGCTAGGAGGCTCTCGGGCTCTACAAATCTTTAAAGGTTCCAATGCTGCTCAACGGCACTAACACCACCCAAAAGGAGTCCTGTAGTTTCTCACATGGCCCTAAGAAACACTGCATTAAACTTAGTCTAGCAGTTCTTCAAAGCATAAGTACAGAGCTGTTATGCTTTTAAAAAGTCTTATAGCCTAGATTCAGTACTGTCAGTCCTTTTAATTATTAAAGACAAGAATACTCCATAATTTCACTCTGAAGAGTTCATTGGTAAATATTTGGTGTTGCCTCTTTCACAATGTAGTATGAAATTTAAAAATCGTATTTCCAGTTTTCTATCTTCTCTTTTCTTTGTTCGCTTGTTCATTGCTTCCTTCCTCCTCCCTCCCTTTCTGCCTTTCTGCCTTCATTCTTTTCCAACCGTATCTAGACTAGCATGTGACTTCTCTTGACTCCCAACCCAAGTATACTTACATCATGATATGAGCTAAACTTACTTAAGATATTTCTGTCACTCACCAGACCAGGTCAGGGACACAACCTCTGTGGATGGTGGTGCAGCTGAGAACCTGTGAGGCTGCCTGGCCTGAGCTCAGTGGCAAGTGAGCAGGCTTATAAAGCACTGTTCTGGCTCTCCCTGAAGACTTACACCCAATCCCTGTACTATAGGGTCTGAGAGAAGCATCAAACGTGCATGTGCCAGACAGAGTGGTCCATAGTTCATTTTGATGGGTCTCTGCCTGCTCTCCAGGTGACATAAGCTTAGAACACACACCCAGTTCTGCTTCAGGCTTGCTTTCTTCTGTTTCCAGACAAAGACCTTTTTAACTCTTAGAGATAGAATGTATCACATAGGTCATAGATTTCTAGACCTAGAAGCATCTAGCAGGACATTTAGATCTCTGGGACATACAGTCCTTTATATCCTCCAACCCTCCTCCTCCAGATCAAGCAGTGTTTTTTCTTGAATTATAAACATCTTTTTTGAGTGAGAGTGGAGTATCTCCAGCACTAATCATAATATCAGATAATATTAATACAGCTCATCCAAAATAAATTCATTTACACTGAACTGGTCTTTGTTACAATAATATAGAGCTTACTTTCCCCTTGTGTTGTCCCTTCTGCCCTCCATTCCTCCTCAAAGTGAGTTCTTTATATTTACTGAGGAATGGTTTGGGGTGAGGAGATAGAGTGTTTTATTAAGATCATATCAAATGAGGCTGGATTTTGTTTAGAAGCAGAGGGAAGAGTGATATAAGACACATATCCTGTGTGGAGCTAGACAGGAATGTTCTAGAAAATTGAGGTAGGGACCACACTGGGCATGAAGTAGAAGAACCATCTCAGGGGTCCCACAACCATAAGCTGGTTCAGTGATTCACTAGAAACACTTGTACAGCTCAAAATAAAGTTATACTCATGGCTAAGATTTCATACAGCAAAGGACACCATGTAGGAACAGCAGAAAAAAGGTAAGTATAGAGGAAGGCTAGAGAAGTCACACACAGCCTTCCAAGTATCTCCTCTCTTACTTCTAGGGTCACTCTAGCTGCAAACTTCAGAGACACATAAGAGATGTTTCTATCCAGGGAAGTCTGCTTGGGTCTCTGAGTCCAGAGTTCTTAAAGGGAGCCGGTTATGTCAACTGTCACATGACCAGAATATGCAGACCCCAAACCAGGCAACACATGTGATATTTGTAATAAGTTCTATGATATCCTATGCATGCTAATAACTTGGTTCATCCTGACCTAATGTTTTGGGTATAAATAATGCTGTTATTACTCACTGACTATATGAAGATTGCAGAAGATTAGTTCTCAGACTTTGGTCAAGGACCAACCATTGATGTGGCTACAGAGAAAAGCAAGAGCTGAGTAAAACAGATCAGTTGTAATAACTTCTTTCTTATAGGGATCATCTGTGCATTAACAGGAGTATGCCATGACCATACTGATCATGTGTTAGAAATGTTTTCATTCAGCATGTGTGAAACATGACTAGCTTCCAATATGACATAAAAATCATTCTAATCTTAGATGACAAACTAGGACTGCAATTATCAATTCAAAACTAAGTGGCACTTTATGGGCCCTTAAACAATAAGAAGAATATTTAAAGAAAAGAGTATTGCAGTAGCAATTGTAAGAGCTTGCTAGAGATAATCAGATGGTTAAATGGGAAAGTTATTCATTTCAGAGCATAGAATATATAATCAGAGATGAACATTACAAGTTAGAAAATTATCAAAGAATAACAGACATAGTTGTGTGCAAAGACTAACCTGTAAGTGAAGAGGAGCAATCAAAAAGCTTAAACAAGTGTGCTCCATAATCATGTTTAGATTTTGAAAGCTATTAACTGTTCTTCTTGGAATTGGTTGAGAATGAAGGCAGAGAAGCCAACCAGCAGAACGGTTCAATAATCTGCTTAATTATTCAGGTCTAAATTTAGGCAGGAACAGTGGAATGTAAACGTGAGCACTGATGGCAAACTACTAAGAAAGAAAATCTACAATATTAGTAAGTGATTGGAAATTATGAGTGAGGGAGGGAGAGGACCACTTAGGAGATAATTCATACTTTTGGCTGGAGTGAAGAAGTGAATGGACATGCCATTCCCACCAATGCAGAACTCAAAAGTGGGAGCAGAAAGAAGTAGCATTGAGGATGGAGCAGGAGACAGGAAGTTGTATTTGGGGCTTTTGAGTTTAAGATTTCCATGTAGCACACACAGGGAGTTATCCAGGAGTGAGGCAGTAACCTGTCTGGAATCCAGGGGAGAGGGTGAGTTTGGGATTGAGGAGGGAAACATTTGTATCCAGGGGGCTGGCAGAAAATGCAGTAAGTAGAATTATCCAGAGAGATCAGAGAAGAACCAGAATGCAGAGATACTGGAGAAGTCAACAAAGCACAGATATTTAATAACAAGTTAGCAGTCAATAGCAAGAAGTATCAACCAGAGGTCCAGTGATGAAGAGGTAGGATTTCAAATAAGCTATTTGATTTTGGTCATTCAGAGTTCATTGGTGACCTTTGCCCAAGCAATTTCAATGGAGTAGTAGAGACAAAATATGATTGTATGTGGAGTGGAAGAGAAAACAATTTTTACTTCAGTTTAATTACAAGTAAACTATATTGTTTAAGGAGGTACACTTAAATAGTCACAATAAAAAATGAAATGAACACTATAACAGTCAGTATACTGATTTAATATAGTGACAGTGGTGAGGTTATATTCAGGAAAGCTGCAGAGGAAATTTGGATGTTGACAATTTATTATTTCCTTACTAAGGTGGTATTTACATGGATTATCATTTTACAAAAATGCACATTTATCACATTTTGTCCAACTGCACATTTATCTCCATGTAGTTCTCTGTATGTGTTTTATATTCCACCATAAGATATTTTAAAATGATTTGACAAGAAAAAGAGTAGGACAGTTTATGCAAATGTTTTTTACGTAGATTAATTGTGGGCCAAAGGGAAAAATTAGATTAAATGCTTAGTGATGGGCATATGATTAATACAACTTTATCTGATGAAAAGTCCTAGATAAGTTTTTAAACTGTTGTGAAGCAGCTAGTGGAAAAGGGGTCACTGGAGATAATTTTTTTCTAGTTAAAGAAGTGGAGTAAATTCAGTCTTGGTAAGAAAAATGTATTAATTTCCTGTTGCTGCTGATACAAATGGCCACAAACTCAGTGTCTAGAAACAACACAATATTGTTATCTTGCAGTTCTGGAGATTAAATATCCACAATGAACCTTACTGGGCTAAAATCAAGGTACCTGTAGGACAAGCTCTTTCTGGAGACTATGGAGAAGAAACTGTTGTCTTTTTCAGATTCTTAGGAGTGTTTGCCTTCCTTGACTCATGGTCTCATTCCTCAACCTTCAGAACCATCAATGTAGTGTCTTCTCTCTCTTGGACATCCTGCCTCCCTCTTATAAGAATCCTATGATTATCTCAAGCCCACTTAGTAAATTCAGGGTAATCTCATCTCAAGATCCTTAACTTAATCACATTTGCAAAGTTCCTTTTGCCGTGTAGGTAACACATTCATTCTGATGTGGAGACATTTCATGGGCCAAGATTAAGCCTACTGCTGGAGGAAACTTTAGAGGCAGGATAAAAATTTGGTTGAAACAGCAGAATGTAAGTCAAAAGGAATTTTACGCAGCCATATGAGAATTAAAGCCAATGGATGAGATGAGAGTCATATATACAGGAATAGCAGGTATAATGAAATTACTCCAGAAGATCTCACCCAGAGATTAGGGTTGGGTCAGAGGATGTTAAGAAGATGGGATGAATATGTAGAGTTCTATCCTAAGAATGGTGATGTGCAGGGTAGAGAAAGAGGCAGGATTAGCTGGAGGAACTGAATCTCCGGAACTCCTTCTTGTATTCTGAACAACAGAGGAATGTTTACAACAATGAAAATGAGTTTTTCATGTTGCATGTGACAATACAGGTGAAACTCAAAAACATATTCGTGACATAAATACTTGGTGGTGACTTTTTGGGAAAGTATTTAAAATAATGTCATATAGCATATATATTCTTATTATATATGCATATGCATATACTTGTTATATACACACACACATATATGCATTAAATATAATAAAACAAGGAAGGGAAGAACAAACAAGAAGATTAAATTTGTGTGATTACTTTTCTGACTTGACTTTGAGGTCTCTTATTTAGCAAGAAATCTTTTCCTTCATTGTAACTTGTTTTATTTAAGAAATTTGGACTCAGTTGGTGGCAAAATATTCAATGGAACCAAGAAGAAAAATATATGCAGGTTGTTGTATCGTTTTATACATCTTTCGTGTGCTTGAAATATTATCTAATACTAATATATAAACAAAAGAGAAAAAAGTATGGGGAGGCAGGCAAAATTGAACACCTCTGATAATATTAAATTAATTCAAAAGTAAAGAAAGTTTGATCTTCTCTGAATACAGGAGTTTACAATACCTTCCTTTGATATGGGAAGGAAGAATCTGAGGGCATAGCTAGATAAGGATTTTTATGTATGTCCTAGTGAAGAGTTGTGAACGTTTGAAATTGCTACTGTAGATTATGTAAAATGTCGTCAAGGATCTAAAAAATATGTATTTAGGCACTGAAAGAAAAATTAATTAAAGATCATTCATTTATACTTACTACAATATAAATATTAACTTTAGTCTTAATTAGAATTCAAACACATGAGTGTAAGAGTAGGAAATATAAACATATTTAAATTGATTCCAAAGTTAATTTTAGAGTTGAAAAACATAAAACACAAGAAAGAATAAACATTGATGGCCTTTTTCTGGAGTATGTGTGGTCCATAGCAAATATCAAAGACAATGAAATAACAATGGTTATCAAAGACTTATAGAAGATGAGGGTTTTGAAGGAGTGGGACTAGAGATCTCAAGGCTAAAAGTCCAGATGCTGTGAAGTCAGTGAGAGAGCATACTTGAAAGACTGAATTTAAACATTATACATTTTTTATAAATGATGGTGGTTTTTAGAATCTAGCACCATAAACTTTGATATATCAAAGTGTTGACATTATAAATTTCATAGTTTTATAGTTCTTTTCAACAGCAATATTAGATAATTGTTTGTTTCTTTCATGTCATCTTCTACTTCAACATTAAGAAAACAAACCACTGTGAAAGCAAGAACTTTGTTTAATTCACAGTGTATCTCCAGCTCTTCAAAAAGTTAAGGATAAAGTAGATTCAGTAAATAGCTATCACCCTGTCAAGGGTGATACATACATAGATGGTAACAACGAGCACTTTGCTTTGCCCAGAATGAACTCTGAGACTACAAACTTCTCTGACTGAAATATATGAACCACTGGGCTAAGAAATAATGAGAAGAGTTACCTATTTAAAAGTTTATTTTACTGATAATATTGTTCAGTTTATCTTTATTCAAATCATAGAGCAGAAATAGTTTTTGAGGTTATCCAACCTAATATTCCAGATAATTCAGAAGAATCAGTGGTCAAATAGAGTCTTTGCAGGCATTTGGAATATCAGCAAGCTCTTTGTTGCATGAGGCAGTCTTTCTCTGTTAGGATACTGCTCATTCATGTAATAAATGTGACTTGAGATTCTCCTGATCCTTTTTTGATGACAAGTTTCAGAATTTTATCTCATATCTGCTTAGTTTTCACCACGCACACAGTGGGATTCATCACAGGAGGAATGAGAAAATGCATGTTGGCCATGGTCACGTAGACGTGGGCAGGAAGTTTTGGGCCAAAGCGGTGCAGAACAGAGAGGTATATCATGGGTGTGAAGAAGAGGATCACAGCAGAGAGGTGGGAAATACAGGTGTTGAGAGCTTTGAGGCGGCCACCATGGGATGCGATGCTCAGTACAGTTTTCAGTATCACAATGTATGAGAAGAGAATGAGAAGAAAATCAAGTCCCATAGTGGATAGTACTATGAACAGTCCAAAGATGCTACTGATCCTAGTGCTGGAGCATGAGAGCTTTAAGATATCAGGATGCAGGCAGTAGGAATGTGAAAGTACATTGGAGTGACAGAAGCACGACCTCCTTAAGAGGATCGGGAGGGGCACCTACACAGTCAAGGTTCGCACAAAAATTGCCAAACCAATCCTGGCAATTACACTGTTGGTGAGGATGGAGGAATAGTGCAGTGGACGAGAGATGGCCACATAGCGGTCAGTGGCCATTGCCAGTATGATAGCAGACTCAGAAATCTGGAGAGTGTGAATAAAAAACATTTGGGTGGAGCAAACAGGGAACGTGAGCTCTCGAGCATCCAGCCAGAATATCCTCAGCATTGTGGGGAAAGTGAAGAGGGACAAACCCAGGTCAGAGGCAGCTAGCATGGCCAGGAAGAGGTACATAGGCACATGGACGGCATGCTCCTTCCATATAACTGTCATGATGGTCACATTGCCCACCAAGGTCATCAAGAACATGGCACAGAAAGGTAGGGAGATCCAGACGTGCACAGCTTCCAGCCCAGGGATGCCTGTCAGCAGGAAGGTGGAGAATATGGAGTTGGTGCTATTGGTAGGAAACATGATGCCAGGGCTGCATGCCTTTCCTAGAGTGAAATGCATTGTCAGACACAGACCTTAGAAATTGACTTGAGCTTTTATATGACTACTGGTAATACTTCTTATTTTAATTCTTCTTATTTACCTGATATGCATCTAATGAGAATAAGTGCTGATTCCCAATACTGAGCATCTGAGCCTTTGAACTAGAAAACAAGATCTTTTTTCTTTCTGATCAAATTTCACAGAGATTATAATGTATTGAAGAAAAACTGAGGAAAAAATATCTGTGATATTTAATTTACCTAAGTCATTTAATTGATATAATAACACTTTAAAATGAAAAGCCCAAAGTAATGTGCTTAAAATAAATTTCTTTTACAAATTCATGCAAATTCATTCCTGTAATTATAATTACAGTAATATATCATTCTATGGTACTTCTTACTGCCTTGGTCAATATGATACATATAAGATGTTGCTACTACTAACTGAAGTTCAAGGTTACACTTTATATCCTATTTTGTCTGCCATGAGATCAGTGTAGAAATTTTAAAAAAACACTAGAAACTTTTGCATTAATTTGACATAATAATTATATTTCTTATACATAGTAACAGTTATTATTAATATACAATAATAAGGTAGTTATTTGGTTTTGGATGTATTTTTATTGCATTTTTCTTAAATATCACTTTAGATGTATTTTACAAAAAATTATTTTGTGATTGATTGAAAGTTGTGGAAATGATCCTTCACTATACAGTTTATGAAGCACTGTTACATAATTCATTGTTGAATACTAACATATTATTTTTTGTCAGTTCATATATAAATGATAATTTAGTTTATTTGTTTTAAAAACTAAAATCTTTAACATGTTATTTATTTTTTTAAGTCATATCCATCTTATTTTAATTAGAGGACTAAAATTTTTTAATCGCAATCAGAGTGAATTTGGATGATTCTTTTGGCGATAGTAAGAAGGCATCCACTACAAGTCTACACATTATCTTTAAAACTTAAGAAAATTGTAATTAGCTTCAGAAGCTTTATTAGCTTTTTTTAATCTTGAATTTTGTAAAAATAGAGAAGCCGAGAGATGATCTAGGAAACTCACCCTTTTCAAAAAAAAAATTTGCAGTCTACCGCTATTATTCTAATTTGATCAAGGAGTGATAAAGCAGAAAAGCCCACCTCCATTAGGAAATATACAGAAGACGCGTAACTTCTCAGAGCTGTGTTCCTCAACATCTCTTTCAAGTGCAGGTGAGAGAGCTAAAAAGGGCGACAAGTCCTAAAGCCTCGAGGGTGGCATGAGAGAAGAAACAGACATATCTCTCAATTTTGGAGCTGACAACCACTGAGCATGGGCAGATATTTCTCATTAGAAAACGAAATAGAGAAAAGGCAAAAGGTAAATCTAAAATTATTTGGTAATAAAATAGGAAATTGGTTGATACATATGGTTCAAGATTTATTTTGAATAATAGCAGCTCTACTAAAGCAAATAAAATAGTAGTTTAGAAACTAGATATTAATATACAAAGGATAGGTAAAGCACACCCATGTTTGTGCAATGAAATCTGCTTTTCAGAACAACTCTTCAATTAAAGAGTAAACCAAGTTCAAAGTAATACCCACTTAAATAATTATAAAATATGAGAACATATGCCATGTGAATGGCATAATTATAATTCTGATATTTGTAACAAATTTCTTAACTGCATTGCTTATGCTTTTTGATGAATGATAAAAATGAATTTAATAAAGAAACTCTGATTTAAGAATTGTAAAACAACACCAACAATATTCCCAAGAAAAATATGAGAAAGGAAATAGTGAGAAGAAAAAAAATGGGATTTAGCAGAAATGTAAAAAAGTAAGAGTGCCATTTAGAAGAGGATCAAACCTGGCAAAATAGTACCAAGTTTAAGAAAAACTATAAAAGCCAATTAAGCAAACTTAGAAGTGCAGAATAGCAAATAGTATATTTAATGTGAAATCCTACACACATTGCATTTTAGGGGATTAAATGGTCCATACAGTGGCTCGATATTCTTTTGTGCCCAGAATTTCTTTCTCTATTCATCAACCCTCAGACTCACAGTTTTATGGCACTTACTTCCGGAGATTTAGTGAATAAGCCCTCAATTAAAAATTCAGATCAAGATATTTTTACAGTGGAGTGTGATAAAGCAAAGAGTCAGACAGCCTGGGCTGTATTTAGGACACCATCATTTAGTCTATTTCCCCAGAAGCCACCTGGACACCATACATGCTTAGAATTTCTTTCTTGGCTCATTGCCACTACAGGAACTGACTTCTCTTCAATAGATCACAAAGCCTCTGCTTCTTACTTCAGCAACAATAATATATAATTTAGAATTGACATGTGTAGGTAGCATTCCTGAGCTTGCAGAATTGGAAAAGAAAGTAAACACATTCTCCCCCTAGCTGGTTCTTTCTGTAGCACAGCCTAAAATTCTTCAGTGTCAGGTCCTGGATAAATATCTTCAATAACCTGGCTTATTCTTCCATCTGTGATACATACCAAATGCAGATGTGTGTATTTTGCCCTACAGTTTGATTGAACAGGGTGGGGTCAATGGGCTGTTACTTTTGTGTCTCCTCTGGCATTAATTATCCATAGAAAACCTCAACTGAACGACATTCTTTCCTAGAGATAAGATCAAATGGGAAGAATATAAAGCTTCTGTAGAAGAAGAAAATCCGAGAGAAGTAAGATCTGGTGATTGAAGAAATACCACTGTTGATTTAGACCCTGAATTGATGGACAGAAAATAAGAAGAAAGCTGTAATAAAAAAAGATTTTATGGCATCTTCTTGACTTGATGAGGAGTTTCCTTACTAGAAGAGACTATCATCATCGCCACGTCATTTTCTCACCCCTTGCACTGCTTTTAATCTTCCAGTATCATTCTGTTTTCTGATTCTCTTTGGCCCTGATGAAAAACCCAGGGCCTCCTGCCCCATAGCTTTGGTGATGAAGGGAGATTTTGAGGTAGTTGTGTTATCCTCAACCTCACCTGTCGTGTATCGCCAGAAGCTCCCGGTCTGTCTTCATTATAATCTACTGCTTTCTCAGTTAACCTCAACTATAGTAATGGTTCTAGAGCCACGGCCTCCCAGGAGCCAAGAAAATGGCCCAGGTGTGCATGGGTTCCCTGTGGAGCCCAGCATATGCCAGAGCGGAGATTTTTGAGCAGAAGACAGAAACAAGTCCTCAGTTTTCCTCCTGCTATTTTCCTTAAGGATCCTGGAAGTTAGGAATAAACAGATAATTTCTTCAATGGAATCTCTTTTACTGTAAAACTATTTTCCTGGGGACATACTGGTTGGTCAAAATAATTAATTTACATATATAGTTTTTTCACAAAATTGTTTCAAATTTATAACCACATAGGCTTTAAGTAACAATTTTTGACTTGGCTAAGTATATATAATTCCTAATTTCCTATGAGAAAATATACAACTAAGATCTTTCTTTTAATGTTAAAGTTTTCATCATTATAATTTTAAGGTCACAAAATATATCACTGAATGTATATTCCATAATTTATTTAACCATTTTCCAGTTCCTGAACAAATGTGTTATTTAATCATTTCAATGATTAGGAAGAAATATGAAGATTAATTCTTTAGGTAAGTGTGACAGAAATAATAGAAATAAAGAAAAAATAAAATTATGAGCATCTACTGCTCTGAACATGACTGTGCAAAGCAGCTTTGTGATCTCTTACTGCACAACATTCACATGGAACTTTTTTCACATTACTGCATTTATTCATGAAAACAACTCTTTTATTCATTAAATTGACTTCTTTCTACACATTAGGTAATCAGTAATATTCTAGTTACTAGGAATACAATAAAGCACACAAGGTCCTTCATATTAGGAATATTTCTTGTAGTGTAAAAAGCCAATAATAAATTTTAAAAATTGTAATGTTTCACGAAATAAGGTTCTTTGATGGAGTTAAGAGGTGATGTAATAGAGACTGACTAGAGGTAGGAAGAGCATAGAAAAAGGATCAGGAGAGAAGTCTGTTGGAGATAATGATTGAATTGAGACCTGGATAATAAGAAAACACCAGCCATTCAAAAAGAAATGATGTAAGAAAAAGAAATGATGGAAATAGTACCTTGCACACCGGGGGAAAATTCTTGCTAAGTGTTGAGGGGGAGAAAAAGGGTAGGATAGCTGAAACAAGGTACACAAAGGGAAGGAGGGTACTTGGGAAGGTAAAAGGAGGCACAGGTCTGGTCATTCAGACCTTAGAGATCAAAGAAAAAAGCTTAATTTCAGTCTAAGCACAATAAGATACCATTTTTTTTTCAGCAATGTGTAATTTGATCTCCTCTCTAGAGAACTGCTGTAGGATGTCAAAAGTGGAAACAAAGTCCATACTAAGGCTATTTGAAAGACCAGGTTTAAGATGATGTCAAGTTTTCTAAGGTAGTTAAAATATAAAGAAACATGAATGGATTATGTATCTGTTTTGGAGTTAAATGTATGAAGTGATTGTGAAGAACAAAAAGGAATCAAGGATGACCATTAAGTTTGAGGCAGGAGCAAATGGATGATTGACTACTGGGGTACACCAGAAGAAAACAGTAGTGGTTTGAATTCAGATGATGGTTGTCAAGATAAAGTGAATGAAATGATTTGAGACCAACTTAAGGTATAACCAACAGAGTTTGCTGTTGGACCAGATGTAGAGGAGGAGGAAAAAGGGGATCAGAGAGGATAATTTGTATTATCTACTTCCTTACGTATTTCTCCAGTGTATCCTTCTCTCTAGGACTTCTTCTCCCTGTTCTATCTTTATCTTCTGCATATTTATTATAGTCTTTTCATCTATGGCCACATTTATTTCTTTTACTAAAAATAAGAGTCTATGGGCTGATGTGCTTATGCTGGTTACTACATAAATCCCCTTCACCACCTTTCCAAAGCTATAGTCAAAGAGAAACATACAGGCACTCAAAATACACAAATTACAATATGAAACTCACATTAGCTATTTGCTTTCCTGACATAGCACTGTTTTACTCAATACATGAAATATCTTATGTATCTAGTGTTTCAGAATTTATCTTCAATTTTTAATATAATATATGTTATGGATGCTATGAGAGGACCACCTAAAACTAGTTTCAAGATTAAACTAGGGGAAGAGATAGGAAGTAGGAAAGTAGGAAAACCTCTCCCTTATACTTAGGCTTATTCTCTCTTTTCATGCTCATTAAGGATATTGAGTGATGGAAACAGGAAAACATGAATGTCATTCCTACAGAGTCCATATCCTTTCAGGGAAAACAGCCTCATATGATTAAATGATTAAATTAGAATCTTCCTCTACTGATACATAATCCCAGGGTCATGTTAAAATAAAATTCTGGCTCCACTTTTTCTGAATTTTTTTCTTTCTCCCTCAACTTAATTTTAAAAGTGTGGACCAAAGAGCAAGACTGGGGATCAGGAAATCCATACTCTATTCCTACATCTGACATTAGCAACATGATGTTGGCTACACTGCATCTATTCTCATAAATAAGTATTTTTTAATTTTAAAATATTAATGGTGTGGAGTCAGATAAATAATCTTGCCATAAATATCTACTTGACTATACTGATGTTTATTTACCAATATAAACATATATATGTATGTATATATATATAAATGATTATGTGCTTACAAAACCGCCCATTCTAGACATTGTTTTTTGTTGTCAAAATAGACTGATTAATACTGTGGAAGTACATGTGTGAGATATCAGAGAAAGCTCTCTGGAAGGTACCATTTAAGCTGAGATACAAAGGGTGGGAAAAAAATGCCGATATGGGGTTGTGAAGTGAGAAAGGAAAGAAAAGGAGAAAATCCATGAGACAAAGCAGGGGATGAAAAGTTTTGGAATCTATAGTAATTTGCAGAATAGATTTTTGGATGTGGATAAATGATTGATTTAAGAAGTATTATGAAACAAGGCTGGAGAAGTAAGTAATCTTAAGACATTCTTACATAATTCCCAAATAAATAAATATAAAGGTACTGATTTTGAGGGCATGAGTGTGTGAGTTTTGAGACGGTCAATGGTATGATCACATTCATGCTTTTTATAGATAACTTTACTTGCACTGTGGTCAGTTAATTACATGGGCATATTTTATTATTCTCAGTAAGGTTATTTCCCTGTTTCAAGGGAACTGTGATTTATACTGATAGCTAACATCAACTGAAAGGAATACTACTATGCCCCCAGGACTGTAACACTTTTTAAGATTATCTGCACGAAGTTTATGAAACTCCTATGTAAAAATTTATACTTTACTTATTTTTCAGATGAAGTATCAGATTTAGAGAAGTAAAGAGACTTTCCTCAGAGATAACTATTAAGCAGTAGGACAGAATTTAATTAAATGGAGAAAAGAAAGTGTGCAGTCCATGAATTTTGCCAGACTGAGTGTTGATCTCCTTAATTAACTCTATTACACATAAACAAACAAAAAAATAGGTTCTGCTGGGGTTCAATAGTTGCATGGCCTTGGGTGATAAATTTATTCTCTTCAAGTCTAAGTTTTAAACCTATAAATTGCGGACAGTAACAGTAATAGTATCTATAATATCGGAGTTTAGTGAGGGTAGATTAGATGATTCATATTAAGAATTTAAAATCCAGCCCTGTATATAGAATCTTCTAAGAAATATTGGTTATAAATAGTATTTCTCAGTAGAGTACCACATGTTTCTTTGCTATATTTAAAAACAAAATATGTCACCTGTATCTGTGTTGTGGCCTGCAGAAACAAGTAGGAGAAATTTGAGGATCATAAATTTTATAAATAAGATTCCAAGAAATTCTCCTATAATGATGACATAGAATTCCTGTCTGTTTACTGATGATCTGTTGTTTGTATTTAACATCTCCATTGGTCATTCTGGAAATCAGGTGAATCAGAGAGAAATTTACATCTTTAGAAAAGGTACAGTGAACCAAAGATCTCAAAAGAAAGCCACTTTCCAAAGGCCTTGATCTAATTATACTAATGGACTTGAAGAGGAAATGAAATCTAGGGTTAAGAATTACAAGCTTTATAACTTCTTTTTTTTCCTGGAATCCCATTTAGAAACAAAAGAGATATCTGGTTTTCCACCAGGTAGACCAGTACTTTGAGATCGTAAGTGTATGGGGAATGCTCCTAAAATTATGTCTAGAAGTGGGCAGTTATGGGCGTGTGTGTGTGTGTGTATTGGCGGGGTGGTCACCAGTGTATCTGAATTATTTTGAGGTTTCCCCATGAGAATAATGTCTGTTAGGTCAAAGTTATCATGAGAGGGTCCCTAGAGTCCATTAAACTCAGACAGCTATTTTTCTTCTATCGCTTTAGAAGGCCTAAATAAATCTTACTTTTCTACTATCATTCACAGTATTTTTCTCTTCAAACTAGGATTTTAAGCCACATGACTTACGAGAAATTTTATGCAATTCATGCCTCTATTGTGTGAATAGTATCATATAACTATATAGACTTGTTTTTAATCCTACTCTTTTACTAACTATAAAATATATGAGCAAAATTTTGCTTGGTTTTTTTTAACATGTTTATTTATTTCTTTAAGTTCCCTGAGCAAAAAAAAAAAAAAAAAAGAAACAAACAAACAATCCCACGGAAATATGTATGTATAATAATGTTGGGTAAGATTGATGCTGGTCTGTTTATATTATAGTATATTAATTTAGGAAGACTGCAATACTCCAAAAATTTAAATATTAGAGAAATGACTAAAAAAGCTTTAAATATGAACTGATAAAGCTAATAATCATGGTAAGAGTGCTGCTGCTGATGGTAATCACAGAGATAGCATTATGTTTAAATAGGAAGAAGAAACTCTTTAACAACAATTTAAAGTTTCCTTCTTTCTGTGCCTATATTATAACATATGCAAATAATACTAGAAAATGGTCACAGCTTTTGGTGAATAAACATTAACCCTTCGATCATTAAGAAAAAGTGTTTCATATACATCTAACAGCCAATTTGCCAGGATAAAAAGAAACGAAGTAGTGATAAGTGATATGTGCTACAACATGGATGAACCTGAAAAACTTTATGCTCAGTTAACGTCAGACACAAAAGAACACGCTTATGTGGTTCTGTTCGTAAGAAATCAATTGAAATAGGTATTCCATTCATTTCTGGGAATTCTAAAGCTACTGTACTCCAATGGTTTTTAGGAAAATTAGGTTTAGGGATTTCAAAAGATCCTCATATTGGCTATTGATATCCTAAATTGCTTTTGGTTAGGTTGGTACATTGTTAGATATAATGCATGAGGAAGGATTGCAGTTCTTAAATATAAAATTGGCCAGAGTCCCTGTAGGCGAGGCACCCACGAAATATTTCTCAGGCATTTTTCTCTAGAGTTAAATAACAATGTTCAAACAGCTTAAACAGCTTGGAGCTCAAACAGCCTGCAGGCCTAATACCAGCCAGTTCTTAGGGGAACAGCTTAGTCCAGAAGGAGTCAGACTTTTCAGCTTATTTCCACAGAACAGCCCCTATTCCAAAGGAATAAGCCAGTGGTTGAACCGGTACAGTTTCAGTGAAATTGCCCCTCTTTCCAAAGGATTGAGCTGAGGCTCTCAGCCAGTTTCAGTTGAAACAATCTAATCAGACTGAAGTATCCAATGAGTACTCACACACAGAACAAGATCTTAACCAGAAAGGATAAAACCTTGAAACAGATTCCAAATAAAGCCTAAAGAGCTTCAAATATAAAGAAGGGATGAGTTCAGATCCAGAAGAAATATATACCTTCAAACTCCAGGGTTGGCAACTAAAGCAGTGAGCTCAGTGAGCTCAGTTATGGGTATAACACCTGTTTGCTCACCAGCTCCAGAACCTTTGGGTTTTTTTCTGGGCCCTCTATAGGCCACCAAAATGTTCATCTAGAACAAATAAACTGCTAGATATTTCTCCAGAAAAGATGGGTTTATTCGAGATCAGCAGAGAATTGCAATTTGGCATTTGCAACCCTGGCGAGCTACATGCATGAACACCCTCACACAGCAAGGGAAAGAGAGCTCTTTTATAAAAGGGAAAAGGAAGTTGTGAGAACTACAGTAAACAAAAAGTCAATGGCGTTTCATTGGTTGAGTCTTTACTAGGAAAGAAGAAGGAGCCTGTCTTATTCCTGTTGGGTTATCTTCACAGAGCATGGACGTTCTCCCTTCTGGTTTCCTAACTCTCTAGAGTGTTTTGTTTATTAATTTTTTACACTCTGTTTGTACTTAAGTTTTAGAAATTTCTATTGGCATATATAATTCATCAATTTATTCCTCAGCATTTCCAGTCTATTTATGTGTTCATCAAAGTTATCCTTTATTTCTATCATGTCTTTTTTATTAATTTCTGACATTTCCTTTGAATTCTTTTATAAAATTTCCATCTTCCTGCTTACATTATCCATCTGTTCCTCTACGTCATATACTTTTTCTATTAGTTCCCTTACCACATTAATCATAGTAATTTTCAATTCCTTGTCTATGAATGTGACTCATATATGAATCTGGTTCTGATGTTGTCTTTATTTCCTCAGACTGTATTTTTTTCTTGCTTCTAAGCATGATTTGTAAATTTTTTTAAAAAAGATGGACAAAATATATTGAGTAATAGGTACTAAGGTATGAAAATATTTAATGTGTGATTTTATGTTAATCTGCATACAATTTGGACTGTTTAACATTTGCTATAGCTGCATGTGCTAAGGTCTCCAAATTCCTCTATTTTTCTGTCTGTCTTCATTATTGTCTTTGGGTTTTCTAAGAACTCCCTACATAGAATCTGTGTCTTGCAGCTTTTTCAGCTGTAAACCACTGTTAATATACTGAGCCCTATTGATATTGTGGTAAAGAGTGGGTTAGGGAAAGCATTCTACAATCTTATGGTAAATCTCTGATTTTTGGTGGGCCTGAGTCTTCAGGTTGTGACATTCACCAGGGTTTATTTACAGCTCCCTTCCTTTTACATGAGACAAGAAGACTAAAGAGGTTAAAATTAGTAATTCTCTTTCTTTCTTTCACCTAATAGAGACAGGATCTGATAAAGATTTTTTCACTGGAGAGTAGGTCTTTATTGTGGACAACACACTGGGTACATTTTAAAATGTTTACCTTTACCCTCTACCTGCTAGAGCTGCAAGATTATTTTTTAATTTGATTTTCATCTTGAGAACTTTAGGGGGCTTCTGGAAGTAAAGTTCATGAAAGTATGCCACCATAATATTACAGGCCCCAGAAGCCTTTAACTCTCATGTTAAGCCACACTGAGCCCCCAGAAATTTATATAAAATGCTGGTTAAGTATTTCTACAAGTTTATGGTTCCCTCAGTCTCTGTTCTAGGGAAACTGATGTTGGTTGTCATTCTCTTTATTTATAGAAAATAATATTATAATATATAAAATACAAATATATATTTATTTATGTTTCTCTCTGTATTTCCGGGTGGTGGTTCATCCTGGGACTTTAAACTCTGGTGGGTTCAAGAAAAGTCATGATTTTTAGTTTGTTTGTATTTTTTGTTATTTCTCCTATAAAAATGAATGTGATAACTTCGAGTCTCTGTATGTCAGAACTAAAAGCACGAATCTAACAACTTGATTTTGAAATCAAAAAATAAAAATACAATTCTAATTACATTTAAAAAATCAAATATTCAAGGTTAAATGTGAAAAAAAAATTGTACTAAATTTGTACAGTGAAAACTCCATAATACTAATGGAAAAATCAAAGAACATACAAGTAAATTAATAAATACTACATTTTCATGAATTAAAAGATATCTAAATTCTTCTCAATTTGATTTTTAGTTTCAACACATTCTCAATCAAAATATCAGCATGTTTTATGCACATATTGGCAAGTCCATTCTAATATTTATATGTAAAGGTAAATAAATTATAATAGCAGGAACAAATTTGGAAAAGAAGAACAAATTTGGAGAACTTGCTCTATTAGATTTAAGACTTTTTCAAAATAAAGCAACAGTAGTCAAGGCACTGTGTTATTTGTGAAAGGATAGACACCTAATAGAACAGGGATCTCAGATAGATCGCATCAATATATTAAATCGATTTCTGGAAAAAGTTCAAAGATAATTCAATTGAGAAAGAAGAGTCTTTTCAAAAAATGTTGTTGTAAGACAAAAATAATCTTGACACCTTATGTACAAAATGGGCCCTAAAGGTAAAATGTAAAAATTTTAGAAGAAAACATACAAGAAAATCTTATGATCTTGGGTTTGACAATGAGTTTGTAGGTATGACAAAAACAGTACAATCCTTAAAAAACTGGCCTCTATAAAAATTTTTTTAAAACTGTATTTCATAGAGTTAAATAAATATCTACCATATGATCTAGCCATTTCATTCCTAGTTATTACTCAGGATCAAATATTGGGTTAGTACTGTTTGAAGTGTAAGCCTTTTTATATCTTTTAGAAAGATACAAGAGATAAAAATATTGTGAGGGTCAGAAAAGATAGAAATCTTGTACAGGATAAAGTGATACATGAAAATAGAGAACAGAAATAAAGTACAACAATAAAATAGGTAAACAACTTACAGAGTGGCTAAAAACTGTGGAATGTGACAAAAGCATTCTGATTTCACTTAGTTAGGTTCCTCTTGGCTAATTTTGCTTTATGCGAAGTTAGGTTACTTTAGCCAGCCCATTTCCTTTGGGATCTTATGATACTTTGGTGATAGTAAAAGGAGCACTGTGGTACCCAAGAGAAAAATTACCCATGCATTTCACACTTTCCTGATGATACTGCCAGCCATGGCAGCAGTACACACCTGTGGGCATATATTATCTTCCTTTACAAATAAACAGATCTCAGAAGTCTCCCAGCAAATCCCATGACCCTGTTAACATTATTGTTTCTGCATAAAACCCTCTAGTTTGCTGGTATTCTCAGTCACTAGCACTGGGAAATCCATGTCTAGACAACTGGTTCTTGCCCTAAGGATAGTAAACAATCAAGTCTCTATTTTGCTTAGTTCATAACATTTAAAGAAATTGTATTATATTTTATTTTCTTCTCAAAAGCAGACAATTACTAGAAATTAGAGGATCATAAACTCATCTAATTTTTAATACCTCTCTAGGAAGATTTTTAAGCCTCTATTAATGTCTGCTATCTCTACCCTGAACTTCAGTAGTTCCAGATTTATTCTCACTGGTTTTCCTGGCCTAGAAGTTCATTATCTTTGGCTCTCCATCCCTTTCTCCTCCATCTATGCTATGGTTTTCCTGGGGAACTGCATGGTGCTCCACGTGATCCGGACTGAGTCGAGCCTCCACCAGCCCATGTTCTACTTCCTAGCCATGCTGGCCCTTACTGACCTGTGTGTGGGGCTGTCCACCGTGTACACAGTGCTGGGAATTCTGTGGGGGCTCATTCAAGAGATCACTCTGGATTCCTGCATTGCCCAGTCCTATTTCATCCATGGTCTGTCCTTCATGGAGTCCTCTGTTCTCCTCACTATGGCTTTTGACCGCTACATTGCCATTTGCAACCCTCTACGCTACAACTCCATCTTAACTAATAACAAAATTATCAAAATTGGGTTGGCAATCTTATGTAGGAGTTCTTTACTCATACCTCCAGTCATTATCCGCCTCAAGTTCTTAAATTATTGTCGTCCCCACATCCTTTCTCATTCTTTCTGCCTGCACCAAGACTTAATACGAATGGCCTGTTCAGATATTCGCTTCAACAGCATCTATGGTCTGGCCCTGGTGATCAGTAACCTGTTGTTGGATGCAGTGCTCATAATTATCTCCTATATCATGATCTTACATGCAGTCTTAGCTATTGCATCACGAGAGGAGAGAATCAAATCTTTGCAGACCTGTGTATCTCACATCTGTGCTGTTTTGGTATTCTACATCCCAATCATTGGTCTGACCATGGTTCATCGTTTTGGGAGACACCTGTCACCTTTGGTTCATGTCCTTCTGGGAAACATCTACATCCTTTTCCCACCCTTGATGAACCCCATTATTTACAGTATCAAGACCCAGCAAATACGAAGGAGGGTCCAGAGATTGTTTCACTTGAAAGGAATGTAAGTCTTGACATCAAATGTGGATGTATTTAAAAGTCAACAACTGGAGCTCAAAAGGGTAAGAGTCAGTAAATAATTAAAATATGTTTAATGACTTTAATTTGTATGATGCTTTTCACGTTACAAATATCTTTCTCTGTATTTTTTCTGTAATTATCATGTCAGTGAAATTGAGATGGGTTATGTTGTGATTAATTCTGTAAATCAGAATATACACATATAATAGGCTCAGAATCATAATGATGTATGAGGCAGATTAGCTATTAAAATTCACTTTACAATGGCCAGTTGAGGGAAGATAATTTGGAATTCATTCAATATGAAAAACATAAGTTTTGCTGATTAAAGTCCTTAAAATAATTACCAAAAGATCAACAATTATTTCAGTTGATTTTCACTACTCTAGGCAACATTCTTGTTTATAGTTTAGCCATTGTCTCTGCTATGCAGTTTAGCCACATGGTCATGTAATTGAGTAAACATCATAGAGAGTTTAGGCTATCTTGCTAATTTAAAAATTAGTCAAATAAACAAACAATAGAAAACTAATCTTAATGCTGGGTTGTCCATCAGCCAAACAATCTTTCTCCACTCTCATCCTATGAAGTGTAATTGAACTGGAAGCACAATCAGTAATTGCTGGAGTTGGAAAAAAGTACTTCTGTGATTAGATTTTTTATCCAAATAATAATACAAATAGCCATTCCACTTGAAAACTATTTGAAAGTGTTTCCTATGAGTCCATAGCTTATTTAAATCCTCTATCTGTTATTAAAAAAGAGAGAGAGAGAGAGAGAATGCATAGAGTGTTACTATGGTCAAGTAATGTAAATATGGTTCTAATTTATCTCCCCATCAAGACTGTGGTGGATACCATTTTCTATAACATACATGGATAGTTCAAAACACACAAAGGTTAAACGATATGTCAAATTTTTAGGAGGTGGTAGGGGATCAGATTTAGATATATTCTCTGTTTTATTTTCGAATTACGTGAAAACTCTTTCTTATCTTCCCTCTGTAAGTTTTAATATAAAATTGGTTAAATGGTTCTGCAACCATCACAAAAATTTATAAAATAAATAAAAGTGAAAAAATAATAAAGTAAATCATGGATGGTAATATGTACTCATTTGGACTCTGCTGGTATGTGTAAAATTACTTAAAATATTGTTATAATGATTCTTAAATAGTCTACTATATATATATTTAAGGCAAGTTTTTTTGAAATGTAATTTCAAATGGTAATTTCACTGTTTAGATGTACATGAACAGTCTGATGAGCTCTGAAAAATGTTTACTGTCATGTGATCACCACCATAATCAATCAAGATACGGAATATTTCCATCACCCTACAAGTACCCCATTTTGCTTTTAAGAGAAGCATGTAAATTCAGTCATAAATAATGTAATCTTTTATGTCTGGATTCTTTCACTTGGAAAAATAGTTTTGAGATTGATTCCTGTTGTTGCCTGTATCCACAGCTTATTTTTATGATTGAATCCTATTCCATTGTATCACATACAGCAGTTTATTTATTCATTAATTGATGGACATTTTAGCATCTTATAGTTTTGATTTTGAATAAAGCAGTTATAAAACATATATACCATATGATTATAAAACTATTTCTCTAATATTGGTACAGTTTATTTTTAATGCTCATATATTTCCTATTAATAATACAATAAACATTACATATATATCCACTATATATAGTATGTGTCTATGTATACGTGTTTGTGTGTGTGTGTGTATATATATTCTGACTGATTTCAACTAATTCTTTCCTTATAGTAATACATCCCAATTTTAGCAACTTCTACTTATTGAAAAATAATGCTAATGCATTTTTGGCATAAGTTAAGCTTTTTTTCCACTATACCACATTTAAATCAATTCCCACCCCAACATGACTCTGCAAATGTGCAAACTAAATTTTATTACTATATTTATAAATTATTACTAACATTTATTATGTTCTGTATATTATTATAAGTGCTTCTTATATATTTCCTCAATTTAAAGAAAATGGGTACATATATAAATCAACTTTCCTAAGAATTTGTAGTTAGAAACAGTGCAGCAGAGATTTGATTACTGGAAGTCAGACTCCAGAGACTGTCCTCTTAGTTGCAAGCTTATACTGTGCCCTAATGCCTGAAACTAGTACTTCCTGATTAATTACATGAAAATGATTGTACTCACTAAAATTATTTAAAGTGCTATGCTTTTCCATTCTTAAGTTTTACTATGAGTCTATGTATTCTCCACTATTTTGTCTTGTAATCTCCAATGACAATTACATTTCCCTGACTCCTCTATTAATAGTTCCTTTTATGAAATACATTTCTTCAGTTTCCCCCTGGTATGTCAGATGTACATTCTAAAGTTCATTTTAAGTAATATGATATCTATATATCTAGGATACTTTTTATAGACTGCTGTATTAAGACACCTAAGCAAGGAATCAGTAGATTCCTACGAGAACCCTTACATAGTTCCAAGACACTAACTCGTCTTCTCTTTGTAGAGAACTCTATTTTTTCTGAATTCCTGCTGAATTTTCTGAGGCTGGTTCTTTCCTCTTGGAATGGTAAATCTTTGCACTTGCTGGATCCACTTGGACAATATTCTCCTTCTGAGACCTCATTGATTCTCTTACTCAGTCATTAGCTCTCACAACCCTCCCTGTGTCTATGTCTACACGGCCATTTTACCCCTTACCATTCCAATCCTATTGTTTTTAAAAATATGCAGTTGGATCATGGACTAGCCTTCTTTAGAATCATTGCCTCTGTAACTAGTAGCCTGTTTCTTTAACCTGGTTCTACAATTCTAATTAAATTACTTCCCTTTTTATTTTTATTATCTTACCAGTGGATGATCTTACTTTCAGATTTTTTTAGCTTCTCTGTAAACCTGGAGGATCCCTGAAGAGTACTCTTTGGATTTTATCAATTTAAAGAAAACATCTAAAGGGTTCACACTGTGCCAAATAGGCATGGTGTTTGACAGTGATCCATGCTTTATCCATTTCATTTAATCTTCAAGAATACTGATGTTTATGAGATTCTGGATCTGAGTTTAAGAAGAAAGGATATTGGGGATTCTGAATCTGCTAACACATGCTCCTAAGGAGGGTATTTCCTGTGACTTTTTCTCCTGCCTTGTACACCAATACTGCAGCACCCACCCAGAGCTATAACCGAAGCTTATCCAAGGCTCCAGAAGGTCTATACTTGTGAAATGCTATTTGCTATCAATGTCTGTGGCTAACAATACAGCTGTAATTTAAATCTGTGAACTAATATATGAGAGGGTGATAAGAGCTTGTGAGGTACTTAGCTCCACAGGAAGACATGTCCAGGAACTTAAAAATGAATTATGTCCTGTGTTAATTACTTTATACAATTTGGTGCTCACAAAATACCATTTACTTATAATAACCACCCAACAAAATGGCTACTAGTATACTCTCCATTTCACACATGAGGAAACTATGGAGTAGGTTGAATAACTTGTCCAGGGTCACAGCTAGTATCTAACTAAGTGGAGATATTCAAACTCAGATTGTCTTGCTGTAAAATACCTTTAATACCACTTCATTTCTCACTTGTGACCAACCCCTTCTTTAAACTTTCTTCTCATTTGGTTTCCTTGGTCCCATTATATTCCTGTCTTCCTACTACATTCTCGGTTTTGTTTTTTTTTTCCAGTGCTGTTCTTACTATTATTTGCAGTGTTGATGTTATTATCATCATTATTATTATTACTCAGTGCCACTTCCTGTGTTGAGAGTAAGGTGTCAAAAATATTAGACCTTCACTAGCACCTAGTGAAAAATATTAGGTCTTCACTAGTGTCTAGTACAATTGCAAGGAATTAGTGAGGATGAAGTCTGACCACAGATTGCAAGATGCTGGATGTGTAACAGCTGAAAACAGCAATAATAAGCAACTTTTGAGAAGACTGGGGCTGAAGAAAAAGAAAACAGTAATAAACAGGATCAAAAGGTACTGGGAAATCTGCTTTTGAACAAAAAAGATAAACATGTCTGTTAAGGTCAGAGAGTCTGGTAGTGAAGAAGAATTTGAAGGAAGAAAGTGAACAACTTGTGGAATTAAGTTCCCATCACGACAAAATACAAATCATTCAGGTTATTTTGTGGGTGTTCTGCTGCTTTTTCTGCGGCAAAAAGGAGTCAGAAAAATGATAAGGAGTATATGGGAGATTTTCAAAAGACTCACATTTGATCCAGATCTTTATAATAAAATAAAAGGCAATGTTTATTAGAGTTAGTGCCAAAACTTATGTGAAAAAAAAAAAGGAGAGAGAGAGAGATACAAAAGAGATACAATTGAGGAAAAGGTGTATAGAACAGAAATGAATGAATAAACAATTGTCCAACAGCTGTGAAGGCTACTGAATGGAGGGGAGAGAAAGATTTTTAGTAGAGCTGACGGCATCCTGGCAGAAGAGGCTACACATGACCAGAGACAACTGATTTTTCTTCACCAGGTATTCAATTTTCCAGAATCAAGAAAAGTTAAACAGAAAGAGAGAAAGGGCCTAATCACAGGAGAGCATTGTTTGTCTAGCACTTGAAGGAAATGATGAGTAGATGGACAAGTGGTTCTTAAAGATCAATAAGATGCCAAGGAACCAAAAGACAAAGAGCAGGTTTGTTCAGGGTGTGATGTTTTGCCCTGTTCATCTGACAGTAATCAGGTAAGAGATTCTGTCCTGGGTCCTTCCAACCTCTTTCCTCTCTGACTGCGGGTCTGCAGTTGAGCTTCCTCATTCATATCTTTTTCTCTTGTGCCCACTCTATTCATTTTCCTTTCAGAAGTAATGAGGATACCACGTTTTAAATGAACATGTACTAATATATTAAAATAAAATCTGTTAAGGTATTATTGTTCACAATATCCATATATCATAATATCCATTGTTCACAATATCCAGGCCTCAGGAACTTAAAAAAAAACTTTATTTACTTTATTTATATATTTAACAGTTCTGAAGTATTTGCTTCTTACTTTTGAGAAAAAATGAAAAATATAGGAGCACTGACTGACTCCTCTTTAGGAGAAAAGGGTTACATGTACAGCTATGGAGAGTAACTGTTCCTCCTTTACCTACAAAGAAAAATATTAATTTAAAAAATGCTTCATTGATTAAAAAAGGTCTAAGAGCTGCAAGCATTTATTAAAACTGTACATCAGACCGAAGAAACCAGTTTAGATATCAACTCGACTACCGTTCATAGGATAAGCAGAGATGGCATGGTCCTCTCAGTCTGCAGTCTGGGCTTCCTTCCTCACCTTCAGTCATTCAGTTCTATTCTAAGAGTCATGCAGAACCCCAGTATTTTCTATTATAATTTACATCATTTCCCTTTCTCCCTAATACCCACTCTTACATCACTCAAAGCAACGTCCCATTGCAGCTGTGGGATCAGACTCACAAACTACGGCAGAAGGAGAGGCTATAAAAAGGAAGCCAACTGATTTGAGAAACTTCAGAATGTCATCAGACAAGTGCAGTCCAACGGGGCTCATCACTCACTAAGAAGGGAGTTTCACTAAATGCTCTCCTTCAAATTTATTTTCCTCCTTCTTCCCAACCTTGTGTATTTTTCTTTCTTATACCTTTAGCTTGCGATTTATGTCATATTATGTCATATTTTCTCATTTCCATTTTTTATTACCCTAATTCTACCCTGTTCCAAACAGACAGATAAGCATTACCCCCCAACTCAAAAAAGGAAAAGCAAAGCAAAGCAAAGCAAAGCAAAGCAAAGCAAAGCAAAGCAAAGCTCAGTAAGTAAAAACGACCATCAGAGAGAGCCTCCTGAGATTCCAGTACTTACCATCTGGTGAAACTGGCTTCCACACCCATGGCACCTAACTTTGTGTCTCAACATCTTTTCTGTTTTGGATGACATGAGGTAAACCCCTTCTGCACTAAATTGTTCAAAGAGATTTTTAACCGGCAAGCTGACAGTGAATAAAGAAAACCACACAAAAACCTATGAGATATAACCTAAACCCCCCCCCAAAAAAAACAAATCAGGCATCTCTCTTCACTTACAGAAAATCTTATCTATGAGTAACTGCAGTCAAGGCAATGAAATCCCAGTCCTATTTCTTCTGCTGACTTCCCACTTTGAAATTATCCCAACTTTCACATTCTGAAATAACTCTTCCTCAGAGAGATTGTCTATTTCAAGAGTCATAAACCACCATTCAGTGGACCCTTTATTATCTCAAAAGATCATGATTTGGCCAGGTAGCCAGACATTCCCATTGATAACAAATGTTATTTCACAGGCATGGGACATGCCCCCACCCACCAGCTGTGGATCTGTTTATGCCATGGCCCTGGCTAGGTACTGTAATATGGGCATAGGTGGCAGGGAGAAAAATCATAGGTACTTTCCTCCAGACCAGGAGTGTGCCTGATCTGATATCTGAGACACATGGGTCACCTTCAGAACCCAGCAGTCACTTACCGTCCAATACGGAATACTAGGTGCTTATTACCTTCTTTATTTCACAATTGTTAACTCACAGACATTGCACATGATAGGCAGTCTGTCCCTGATCTAGGTCCCAATGCTGGCTCAGAGACTGGTTCTATAGTGTTTCACTTTACCAGGAGAACTAAAACTCAAGAGAACTGGGGAATCCAGAAATTATCTGTGGTCTTCTGAGCCCCTGATCCTTTTATTAAGGCTAGGAAAGACCCACTGAATGGATAAATAGGCTTATGGGAAGAGTGTACTTCTTAGACAATCCTGGGGAATTAACAAGAGCCCTATCACTGGCAGCAACCCATACTGAGACTGTTCTGACAGACGCAAACAAATCATAGAAATATGGGATATTGTTGAGGTTCCACTTATTAAATGTCTGGATTTTTGTGAGTTAGAGGGTCTGTCTTTTAGTGTTGAGGGAACACACTCCTTAGGAATTTACTATCTCCTGAAAAATAGTACAAAATCCATGTGGGGGAAAAATAGAGCAATTTATCATCAAATATTTCTAAGAACATTTTTCTTATTAAATCTGAGTCAAAAATAAGTATATATAATACAACCCTCAACCCCTGCTGTCTAGTATAGGAAAGGAGCTATGCGCTATGTATAATGGGAGGAAATCAGCCTTTAGGATCAACCATCATTGCCATAGAACTTCTCAAGTTTAAAACACACTTCTGATGTATCAGTTCTTTTAAAACCACAGTGATTCCTGATATAATTATTTTCCCAATGACTAGATTAGGACATTGACATTTTGAAAGTTCATCTGTGCGTATAGTAAGAAATCAAGCTGAAAATTAAGTGAAGGTTTGCCTTTGTCAAATCTCATGCTCTTCTTAGACAACACTCTTATCAATAAAAAAAAGAGAGTGATCAATCAAAAGAACTACTTCTCCAATAGAATCAAAGTAATTTGTTTAAAGACAGGAAGTATTCAGGTGTAATTTATTATTTTTTATATGTGAAATACTACACAGAGAGTATAGGAGTGTATGGATTATATTTATATTTACACTACATGACAAAGATTCAACACCCCTTTACACATCCACCTCACCCAGAACTGTAAGATTAAGAAGAAGGACCCCAATTTGAAAGAAGTGGGATAAATAAGTGTGAAAATAGATCTATCTATATATCTCTATATAAATATCACTGCCTAGGTATACTCAGAGATTGTCTCTGTCCTATGCCATAACTCAACCCCTGGTTCTTTCTGATGTCCACATGTGGTTTGTCTTCAGGAATCCAATATATTCCAGCAGCATAATGGATGATGTGGGGTCATGACTAATGATGCAGCCAACAGTAACTAGTGGTTTTATGGAACTGAAAGGGCAGCAGGATCTATTGTTCATAAATATAAAGCAATTCTTAAAGAGCCAAGACATTAAAAGTTGTAATTGTGTCACTACCTTTCCCTTCTCTTAAGGTAGAAGATATGAAATTAGCAAGGAAGAGGACACGTGATAGTAAAGAACACAAAGAGATAGTTCTTGGACCTGAAAATAAAGAGGTAAAGCTTCAACACTGTGAAAAATCTTCTCATGCATTGATATAGACAATAAACAATATATAAGTTCTTTTTTTCTACTCATTATTCTAAATCTTCATTGATAAATAACTATGCCTCATGTGGACCCATGGATTTTGTACTGCATTTTTAGAATCAAATTGTTTACACTAACAAGACCCTACACCAATTAAATATAATTTCCCATAACTTTCACATCTCAGGAGTGGCCCTGATGGAAACCACTGTTATGGGATTTATACTAGCCTCCAGTGAGAGAGCCAGGAATTCCCTGGAGAGTAAAATTCTTCCGAATAGTAAAGCCAGATACAAGTGTAACGTTGGCTGGTGTCCTGCTGCCATTCAACACTGTCAGAAATGAGATACTGGTGTTCAGAAGCCAGATTAAAGTTTAATTACAGACAGAGAAAGAACTGAATCTCCAATAAGTTACTTTCTTTGTAAATGAGTCCAAAGATCCCTTCATATGTGTATTGTAACCTTAGGATGAATGTATTTGGATAAAGCACAGAATGGAGCAGAGCAACTTCCTTAGCACAGTGGAGGTCCTTAAAGATTTTCCATCAAATTTCAAAAGCTTAAGCAGGCTTTTCAGTGGAAGTCTAGGTATGTTGAACTTCTAAATAGGTAGGTAAAATGCTAAGGAAAGATAATTGAAGAATATTGGTGTATGTTTTCTTTCTTCTAAATTGTTTGTTTCCTTCTGTAGTAAAGTCTTGTGGATTAATTTCCGAGGGAAGAGTATGATGCACGTCACTTAGAGTAAAAGCAGTTCTTGCATAGGGATCCAGTGGATGTCATATAGGAAAATTCTTACCAGATACAAAGAGGAAAAAGTCCTTCTTGTGAACAGTGATGGTGTTAATTTTAAAGGAGAATAAAAAGTAGAAGAAGATGAAGCCCAGAGTTCTCCTCTCCTCTAGTCTTCACTCACAGATTTCGTGGACATGTTAATAAATACCTAAGATATATTAAGGGAGGCACTGAATGCAAATGGTCCAGTTTCAGATTAGAAATTTGGAATAAAACTGGTTTACAGGCAGCTGTGAGCTAGCAGGAAACAGTTGTCTTAAGAATATAAATGGCATGTGTCATGTTTAGGGGTATCTGAAACAGCAATTACTGTATTTCCCTTCACTTTCATATGGCAACCATGTGAAACAGGGACCCTTAGGAACCTCACTGAAGGTAGTTTAAGAGAGCTGGGAGTGCTGCCCTGAACTTGCTAGGTGAGTGCCAAATTGAGAAGGACAACGATCTTAAAGCCAAGGTCTATTCACTGGATAGCCGACCTTCCTTGAAATCATTAGTAAGTTTCGGTAAAGCTACAAAGAACCAAGGTAAGGAGTGGGTCAATGACACCAGTGGGTTTTTTGGGTTTTGTTTTTTTTTTTTTTTGCTGTTATTTTATTATTAAACTTGGACAAGATACACAAGCTACAGAAGATTCAGCACTGGGTGTTATGATCTAAGGAAGTATTAAGCAGTAATAACAGTATTTCATGTTGATTTTTCCTTTTAGTGTAATGAAATTTCTAGAAGGAAAGGTTTCAATATAGGGATTCAAATTTGAGTTGATTGAATTTATTCATGGCAAGATTGTTTAAGGTTAGCAAAGGCTTTCTTTAACTCAGAGGACATGATTTAATCCTTAAACAGGGGATTATTTTATGGAAACCTCTACTTGCTATTACATACACATCAACAATGATAAAGTTGAGAACAGTACTATAAAATTTGAAAAAAAAAAGGCCTTCTAATTATTGAGATTTAGTTGAACATTTTTAACACTGTTAACTATAAGAATTTAGCTTATTATAAAGTTGGTATTATATCCTTAAATGATTTGTTAAGTGGGTAAATCATCTGAAAAATCCTTAAATGAATAATGTAAGATTTTTCATCATGCCATAAGAAAAAATGAGAATTATATGCAGTTATAATGACACAACCAACCTAAGAAGCTAGAATACAATGGCTCCAACAGCTGATTCTGAATCCAGACTTCCTGGGTCAATATTCCTCCACTATCATTTATTGTTACTTAACCTCTCTAGTCCTCAGATTCCTTCTCTGTAAAGTAGAAATAATAGTAGTACAAATTCTGTCAGGATTAATTGAGAAAAAATGCAAACTATTATAGCAGTGCTTGACATACAAAAAGCATGAACTAATTTTTACTACCAATATTAATAAAAGTTGTGAACATAAAGTTAGCTATAAAATCAGTATATTGTATCAGAGTATACTTTTATAACTATTGGAACCCCTTTCACTTCATGATATAAACCCAGAAGCTCTAACTTAAAAAAGCATTGATTGTATTACTAAAGATATATGAAGGCTCACGCTTAGCTCACGGCAACATAGGAAAAAAAAATGTCAATTTTAAGGAAGCAATTCTTAGCATAAAGTGGAAACATATCTATCACACGATGGCTTGACTGTCAAGGCATATAAAGTTATTCTTCAACTCAGAATCAATCTAATAAAAATGAGTAGTAAAATAAAACACTGTATTTAATATAAACAAAGTTAGCTCTTCCCTTCCTCTTTCTCTTTTGTTTCCCTTTCCTTCCCTTCCTTTTATTTTCTTTCACATCCTGAATGATTTTATCCTAAAACCACTGATTGAATCACAGCTGTGTAGACATCTATGCTGGTGTGCGTGGGGTCAGGGAGTGGGTATGACCAATAGATCAAAACAGGGTGTTGGACCCTGAGAGTCGTGAGGAGGGTGTCCTTGTGAGGAGTAGACCAGCACAGGATGTCAGAACAAGAGAGCATAGAGGATGTTCAGATGGGTATGGATGAGAGGTTGTTAGCCTGGCATGAAACTGGATTTGAAATACCGTCCTAATGAAGTAGAGGTCTAGTGATGAGAGACAGAGCCTGAGCAGAGTAGGGTGAGTGGACACTCGTGGGAGGTGTTCTGAAATGAGGGGTGAAACTGTGTGAGCTGAGGAGGGTGTTCCCACAAAAGGAGATGGCAGCCTGACACAAAGTGTTGTAATCCAAGTAGGGTGAGGAGTCACCCACATGGCAGGAGTCACCCACATAGGGAACCTATGCAGGATGTCAGAACCCATCTGCACTGGGCAAAGGACCTTGGCAATGCTAGACTGGTTACATACAAAAAAATTATCAGATGAAGAATGTGACTGAAGCTAAAGTGTATAAGATTTTTCACTGAAAAATAAGGGAGTCACAAATGTGAAAGGGGAGAACATTTTTGATATTGGATTCAAGGTTGTATTTGTGTGCATTCATGATTTTCAGTAAGTAGATAAATAGAGAAATTATTGTAGATGTAAATTTGGGGGGATAACTATATATTATCTATCATCTATCTATTTTGTTTCTACTTATAATTTTAAATAAAACACTTAAATTTAATTGTATTCAACCATATATAATCTCTTCCTACTCTTCTTTGTAGGCTAAAGACATAAATGCTAACATGTTCCTCCAGTCATGCTATTTTTAAGATATTTACTAAAGTATTGGTGTTTATTATTTCCTAGTATATTATTTGTGTGTGTTGAAATATAGTTAAAATTTTATTCAAGAAATTATTTCTTAATGTTTGATACTATTTTTGCACCAGCTAAGAAGTAACACAATACCCACTTTGATGATTTTACTACTCACTCACATTTAGAAAAAAATCAACATATTATTTAAAAATAATACAATAAACAACCTAGAAATTAACTATAAAAATGAATGGCATCTCATGAAATTTTTAAAAATGACTTGGGGTTTATGTGGGTTATTGAAATTATTAACCTATGCTTTATTTCTGCAGGTACAAATAATAGGAAAAATGCCCAAGTTTCCAGATGTTGAATATTTTTATAGGTATGCTGTTAATGTGGGGAAAGTACAGAAACTTCTTTCAGAGTTTTGGCTAAGATGACTAAAAATATAAGTATTCACAAACATAATTCAATAAGAAATAAGAATACTGAGAATGAAATTTTTCTAAGCATTGGGATAAAAATGAAAAATGAATTCTTAATTTTGTCACTTCATCAATGATTAAAATGTTCTAGGCCAAAGGAAGTCTAGTAACTCTTACACTTTGATAGCAGTTGTCCATTGCCCTAACTCCAGGTAGTTATTCAGAAAGGCTTGGAAACATTCTAAGGAACAATTTCTTGATGTAAACATGGCTGGGATTAGTGCTGCCCCAGAGGAGTCAAAGCATTATATCCTCCTATCTTAAAATCTGTGTTTTTCTCCCAATAGACATTTAAAAGTTCACCCAGGCTGGATGCCAAGAAACATCTTTATGGGGCTTATAAATGGTAGCTGGTTCCAGCCACCTGCTCTCCCTCTAACAGGCATTCCTGGACTGGAAGCTGTACAGATATGGATCTCAGTCCCACTGTGTGTCATGTACCTAACTGCCCTCCTAGGGAACGGCACCATCCTCTTTGTGATCAAAAGCACCTCCAGCCTTCATGAGCCTCAGTACATCTTTCTGTCTATGCTGGCAGCCACAGATGTCGGTCTGTCTTTATCAACTCTAGCCGCAGTACTTAGTGTCTTCCTCCTGAATCACAGAGAGACTGAGTTCCACCCTTGCCTAACGCAGATGTTCTTCATCCACACCTTCTCCTCCATGGAGTCAGCCATCCTGCTGGCCATGGCCTTTGATCGATTTGTAGCTATTTGCAACCCGCTGCACTATGCTGGGGTCTTAACTCCTCCTCTGATTACTGGGATAGGGCTTGCAGCCATGGTTAGGGGTGTGGTACTGATGGCACCTTTGCCAATTCTGCTGAAGCGATTGCCCTTCTGCAAGGATGTCACTCTATCGCACTGTTACTGCTACCACCCAGATGTTATGAAGCTGGCTTGCGGCCCTATCAGAGTCAACATCATCTATGGGTTGTCCTTGTCCTCTGCTCCTTTGGAGTTGACTCTCTGTTCATCATCATTTCATACATTCTGATTTTAAAAACAGTGCTGGGCATTGCCTCCAAAGATGATCAGCTTAAGGCACTTAATACGTGTGTTTCCCACATTTTCACAGTCTGTATCTTTTATGTGCCACTCATTGTGCTGGGTCTAATTCATAGGTTTGGTACTTTCACATCTCCTCTTCTCCATGTCACCACGGCTAGCCTCTTCCTCTTCTTGACCCCTATCCTTAACCCCTTGGTTTATAGCCTAAAAACCAAACAGTTAAGATCTGTGGTGCACAAGATATTCAAGGGTAGGGGAAATTTGCTTAAGTAATCAAGGATGTGTTATATAAAAAGCTGAACTGATTAAAACATAGAGTAGAACAGTGGTTGACAGGAGCTAGAGGGTTGAGGAAATAGAGAAATGCTGGTCAAAGTGTGCAAACTTCTAATTATGAAATAAGTAAGCTCTGGGGATCTAATATAAAACGTGGTGATTATAGTTAACTATACTGTATTATATATTTGAAAATTGCTTAGAGTAGATTTTAAATGTTCTCACCACAAAAAAAGAAATGATAACTATGTGACATGATGGAGGTACTATCTCTACTATGATAATAATTCTGCAATATATAAGTATATCAAATAAATATTGTATACTTTACATTTACACATATTATATGTCAAATCTTAATAAACTTGAGAAATTTTTGTTTTGTTTTCAAAAAGAAGAAAAATAAGAAATATAATAGAATGAAGGGTGCAATTGGCAGACAGCAACAGGGTTATAATAAAGGAAGTTTATGTTTCTTCTTCAACAAAAAGGAATTATTAATTAGAAATTCCACATAAAATAAATTCTATCTACTCAGATAAAGTTAATGTCCAAATTTGAAGCAAAGTAAAATATGTCATGATATTATATAACTGTGGAGTGCAAGAAAAAGGGAGGTTTTACCTGGACTTTAAAAACTTCCTCCTTCAAATGGCACAGTAATCGTTACATTAGAACTCCATAGGAGAAAACTAATCCCTAGATAAGATCTGACTCTATCTGAAAGTAATGATTTTAAGTGTAAAGTCAATCTACAGATTAAGATTGAGCAAAATTCATGATATAATAGATTAGGGTTGACAGATCCTGTGAATTAAGGGTCTTGGAGAGAGTCTTGATGAGGTGACAACTGTTTGCTAGGCAAGCAAATATGCCTAGTTAACACACATACACATATCTCTTTCCCTGAGGTAAAAAAAAGGAAAAAAAAAAACCACACTTCTTCAAATTCTTGTGGGTTTTTTGTTTTTTGTTTTGAGAGATGTGCTCTTGATCTACATTTAAGGGAGAGGGTACTTACGAAGAGAATTTGAACTCTTCCCTTTCTCCAAATTGCTTTAGCACCTGAGAACGGGACCTCCAATTGGAACTCAAGCAGTTATAATTCAAATCAATGATGACATACTATTGTGTTTATATCTCCTTTATGGTGAAAGCAGGATCCGTTGTCCCTTCAAAATCAGACATCAAAACCTATCAACTCCTATCTTCATTGCTGTTGCAATAGAGGTCTGTGTTTGTTTAAAGGTAACTTAAAAATGTATGTTTAACGTTTTGAAATACAGAAAACCATGAATTGTGCACTTTAAAAGGGTACTATGGTATGTGAATTTCATATTTATTCTTTAGTTAATAAGCATAAAAATTTGAAGAGTTCTTAAAAGTATATATTTATGATTGAAACTAAAATAAACTGTCTATAAAAAGGTGATACCAAGAATGATAATAATTCTGTTAGAAATGGGGAGATTTTGAGTGATTCAGACACTTTTAAATTCTCCAGGCTTCTAAATGTTATTTTTTATAATTGTCATCCAAAACTTCAGTTATGTTATTTTAAATAATTTAAATTTTCCATAATTTACATTAAAAATCTTAGGTTAAAAGTCTGTAAGCCTCTTTTATAAAGTTTCAGTTTTTCTGATAATAATAACATCAGATAGTAAAAATTATAAGTAACACTTTTGTAGTGCTTAATATGTGCCAGGAAATTTTCAAATATAAAACAAATCTGAATTTATTTTAAAGGATTATTGCAAAGGGAGGAAAGATTGATCAGTGGAGACAGAACAGTTCAGCTGATCATTTATGAGATTTTTTAAAAATGGGAATTTAAATGGTGTGTGTCTGGCCTGTCACAAGTAAAAAAGAAGGCATCATCGAAGCTTATCTATGTCATATGGGGAAATGTGGTTCCTTGGTGTAAACAGTTTCCTTAACTATTGTGTAGAGAATTGTTAACCTTTGCTGTGAGAAAATTAATAAAGGGAAATCTTGCAAAAATGCAATTGGAAGGGCAAAAGGGGAACCTCTCATGAGCATATCACTTGATGTCAATTCAGATCCCAACAGGGAGAGGCATACCTTGCATCTCTAGCAGGAAGTGACACTAATTTACTATTGTTAGCAGAAGGAAGAAAAAGTTTCTCCTTGCCTGACAAGAGCTCAGTCAATTAGCCACTGCTACAGCTCAGCTAATGAAAAGCCTCTGCTTCAAATTCCTAGTTTCCTCCAATGGATTTTTTGTTTACAACACCCCTCACCCCCAACTTCCCCTTCTCTATAAAAAGTTTCCTCTCTTTCGCTTTATAGAACTTGCATGTGGCTTGTCACAGTTTCATGTTCCAAACTGCAATTCTTTGCTGCTTCTGGATAGACCTATTTTGCTCATAAAATAACTGGCTGTTTTATCGTTTTAGGTTAACAGGTGTGTTCCATGGTCATAAGGCTTAGACAATACTCACTGCCACATGTACTATATTCTTTACATGTATTAATGCATTATTATTCACAAATACCCATTTTATAGATAAGCACACAAGAGCATAGTGAGGTGTTAAAGGACACCAGAGGTAAGTGGCCAAGTCTGGTGGAGCTTTGACTCCAGGCAGTCTAGCTGCAGGAGCTGAGCTTTTAATTGCTTCTCAGTGACTCTCGAAACTAAACTCAGTAAAAAACTTGGATTTATGTTCTTACCTTCTCTATAAACATGCCGTATGAACATGGACAATTCATGTCTCTGCTCAGTGTCTCATATCTACAAAATGAGAAATCTATAATGATGGTCTCTATAATCCCTTTTTGTTCTAACATTTTATGTGGGTATGCCTCTAAGAGAAGACTTGTTGATAACTGAGTTGGCATAGTTTTGTTTGTTTGTTTTTGGGGGCAGGGAGGATTTTCTTCCAACAATCTTGAGTTCACTAATTTATCCGAAACAAAACTCTCTAGCATGCTTTAAATTTTCTCTTCAAATTGATCTGGCTCAACAGTTATTCTATACACTTTCATTGTCCCAAATGTGTGACAGTGTTTTTCACATTGAGTACGATTGATAATGACATTTTGCAAGAAGGTGCTTGAAAAACAAATTTTTTAATAAAATAATAAATTGTAATCTCTTGTCCTCACACCCTTCCACTCACAGACACACACACATGCAGACACAACACTAAATCTTACTATAGATCTAGCTACTGACATTATCTGCAGAGGAAATGTTTTTGCTAGAAATGATCCCATACAAAGAAAATGAGAGGACTTTTTTTTTTCTTTTTTTTTTTTTTTTTTGGCCCATTTTCTTCACTTTTAGCTTGCCAACCTTATTCTCTGACGGTTTCTGAGATCTCCTAAGACATCATAAAACCTGGCCAATCCTCAAGGGAGGTGGACACACCAACAGCTTTGTAACTAAGTTTTTCCACCTGGAAAATGCACCAGCAGTGTCAACATACTGGAGCACGTGAATAAAAAAATCCAACCACTATTCAGAGTCCAGGCAGATGCCACTCTTCCCAGGGGTCTTGGCCCCAAATGTGACCCAGGACTTATCTGACTAAACTTTAAGTATGAAGACCTGAAAGCAGTAAGTTATTACAGTTCAGGGGAAGTTCCTGGAAGATGGGCATAGGTTTGTTAAAGCTGGAAAGAAAGACACTCTTTTGATGGCTGAGTTTAGGGTTAAACAAACCATTAAGATTGTTTGTTCCCTCATTTAGCTGAGCCAGATCAAGACTGTTTATCATGTTCGCCTTTACTTTGCATGTCTTCCCATCCCCTGAAGTACTGCTGAGGCTGATATACTTCCTACTCTGCTTTTCTTTTCTTTCTTTTTTTTTTTTAACATCTCCATTTCCACAGGCTTCCCATTAATCCATTATTTTTGTTTCCCAAACATTTTTATTTTTCCTATTGTTAATTCTTTACTATCTATGGCAGCAACTGAGTTCAAGAGTTTTACTAAATTACCCAAATGTTAAATGTCACAGAGATGGTTTACCATAGTACTATTTATCCTCTCTTATGAAAGTGAGGCAGAATCTCACTTTCTTTATTTTGCAGGGATATTTGAGGATAACGTATCAGATGAGAGTTACCAGGTAATTTGGTCTCACTGTTCCTCATGCCTGATCCATGGAGAAGTTTCTTCCCTATAACAACCAATAAAGTCTTCCCCACCCCTGACCCAGGAATAGTTCAGAGAGACAATTGCTCCACGGCCCTAAGATGACTTGCAGAAGATAAGATGCCATACCTAAGTGTCTCCTTTTTGTCACGCTTTCCCAAGGCAAATATGCGATATACTGTATTTTCTGAATGTACAGGTATACTCTAGAAGAGAAAGCAAGTCCTTGTATGTGTGTATATATTCTGCAGAATGACAAATGACAGCTGGTAAATAACAATGCAGTTGTTCTTTTGTGTTCTGCAATGGAAGGACTTTACAGAACTAGGGCTTTGTAAGGAAGATGTTCTCTCTTTCCAAATCATCATCTTTCTTCTTAAGCTCTATCTACCTTACTTCCTTCTCACAGTTCCTTACTTCCAACAGTGCACTCTCTGCTTGCCTTCTTCATTTAAAGTCTTCCCCTAATGGCAATGTGATAGAACCCATGGATTTATTTTACAGAAGAGAATACGGAGGAACAGAATGGTTCAGCCACTGGTCTAAGATCACAAATCTAGTATATTGCTGGGGTGGTGGTAGTAGGATTCTGATTTGGGTATTTCTGATTCCAGAGCTTAAACTCTTAAATTCTGTTCAAATTGCCTTTCTTATCTCTGTTATCTTACAAAAAACTCTAGTACTGTTTTTACTATTTATATTTTATAGTTTATATTTTTCTGCTACCAGTTTCTCACTATCCATTCAATCCTAGGTGCCTCCTCTCATTCCCGATTTCTGGTGTTCTATTCCAAAACTGCTTTTACCAACAACCTTCTAATTATCAACTACAACATGGGGGATTTCTCAGCCCTCCAATTTCAATTATAGAACATTTTCTTCCATTGACTATTTGCTGAAACCCTCTCACACTTTTTTATTTTTTAACATTTTTTATTGAGTTATAGTCATTTTACAATGTTGTGTCAAATTCCAGTGAGAGCACAATTTTTCAGTTATACATGAACATACATATATTCATTGTCACGTTTTTTTTCTTCTTCCCCTTTATTTAGTTAACTGAGCCTTGTTTGCTTTTTCTCCCTCTCCTCAAAAATCCCCTTGCCTATGTCTCTCTCTGGTATATCAAACACTATTGTGTAGGTTCTCACCACTTGACCTCTTAGCAGCTGTAAAAGTTGCCAAGAACTTTGCACTGAATCCAAACTGCCTTTAATACTAATGACTTTGCATTCTGATACTTAGTTATCCTCATGATACCACACCCTCTTTACCAGACCTTATGGTTTCCAACAAAACTCAATTCTACCTATTCGATCTTATTTTCCTTTCCCTCTCTTTTACAACTCTTCATTTAATTCATGAAAATATTTCTAGTGCCCTTCCTCAATAAGTCTTATTCTGATGACCATACCTTTGCTCTTTTCTTGTTTGTTTGTTTTTATTTTTGTTTTGGCTTTGATAAAATAAGCCTGGCTTCCTCCTTGATGGGGTGAAGTCATTATCAAATAAAATAATGTTTGAGGGAAAAATATTGATTAAAGTTATGTTATTTATTTATTTATTTCTTACTTAATATATTTGTATTGAAGTATAGTCAGTTTACAGTGTTGTGTCAATTTCTGGTGTACAGCACAATACTGCAGTCATATAGGAACACACATATTGGTTTTCATATTCTTTTTCACCATAAGTTTACAACAAGATATTGAATATGGTTCCCTGTGCTATACAGTATAAACTTGACTATCTATTTTATATATAGTAGTTAGTATCTGCAAATCTCGAACTCCCAATTTATCCCTTCCTGACCTCTTCCCCGCTTGTAAACATACGTTTGTTTTCTATGTCTGTGAGTCTGTTTCTGTTTTGTAAATAAGTTTGTTTGTCTTTGTTTTTTTTCTAGATTCCACATATAAGTGATATCATATGGTATTTTTCTTTCTCCCTCTAGCTTACTTCACTTAAAATGATATTCTCCACGTTCATCCATGTTGTTGCAAATAGCATTACTTTACCATTTTTTATGGCTGAGTAGTACTCTATTGTATAAATATATCACATCTTCTTTATCCAGTCACCTTTTGATGGACCTTTAGGTTGTTTCTATGTCTTGGTTATTGTACATAGTGCTGCTATGAACATTGGGGTGCATGTGTCTTTTTGAATTAAGATTCCCTCTGGATATATGCCCAGGAGTGGGATTGCTAGATCATATGATAAGTCTATTTTTATTTTCGAGGACTCTTCATACTGTTTTCCATAATGGATGCACCAAACTATATTCCCACGAATAGAGTAGGAGGGTTCCCTTTTCTCCACAGCCTCTCCAGCATTTATCATTCGTGGACTTTTGAATGATGGCCATTCTGACTGGTGTGAGGTGATACCTCACAGTAGTTTTGATCTGCATTTCTCTGATAATTAGTGATATTGAGAATTTTTTCATGTGCCTCTTGGCTATTTGTATGTCTTCATTGGACAATTGCTTGTTTAGGTCTTCTGACCATTTTTGGATTGTGTTGTTTGTTTTCTTCTTATTAAATTGTATGAGCTGTTTATATATTCTGGAGATTAAGCCCTTGTTAGTATAATCTTTTGCAAATATTTTCTCCCATTCCATAGGTTGCTGTTTTGTTTTGCTTATAGTTTTCTTTGCTGTGCAAAAGCTTGTAAGTTTAATTAGGTCCCATTTGCTTTTATTTCTATTCTTGGGTAGGCTGCCCTAGGAGAACATTGCTGAGATTTATGTGGATAAGGTTTTGCCTATGTTTTCTTCTAAGAAGTTTATAGTGTCTTGTCGTGTGTTAAGTCTCTAAGCCATTTTGAGTTTATTCTTGTGTATGGTGTGAGGGAGTATTCTAACTTCATTGATTTACATGCTGCTGTCCAACATCATTTGCTGAAGAGACTGTTTTTACTCCATTGTATGTTCTTGCCTCCTTTGTCAAAGATGAATTGACCAAAAGTTTGTGAGTTTATTTCTGGGCTCTCTATTCTGTTCCATTGATCCATATGTCTAAACAAGCAGCAAATCTCTTACATTAATTTGTCTCACCTTTAGTTTTAAGTCTCTTCAAAGCCCTGAGATATAGGGAAGCAGCACAGCATAGGATTGTATTTTTTTAATCCATGAAATTTATTAAAATATAATTAACTCAGCATAGAATTCACCCACTTTTAGAACATTTTCAGAGTTCTTAAACCATTACCCTAACCTAATTTTAGAAAATCCCAATTACTCCAAAAAGAAACCTTGTTCTTAGAGACACTCTCTATTCCCATCCCCGGTCCTAGGTGACCACTTATCTAATGTCCTTCTGTATAGATTTTCCAGTCTCCGTATTTCATGCAAATAAAACCACACAAGCATGTTCTTTTGCACCTGACTTAAACTGAGCATAATGTTTTTGAGGTTCACCCATGTTGTAGCACGTATCACTACTTCATTTCTTTTTATTGCTGACAAGTTGGCTGTTGGATGTAAATGAAGACTTTTTCTTAATGAAGAGTTAATATTTATTCATCAAAAGCAGTGATCATTTTCTAGTGTTATTTGCCTATGTTATAATATAGGCACAAAAAGAAGGAAGCAAAATTAAAAGATTGTTAAAGAGTTTCTTTTTCCTATTTAAACATAATTGATATTAATGCTATGATTATCAGCATCATCAACACTCTCACCACAATTATTAGCTATATCATCAGTTCATATTTAAAGTTTTTTCAGTAATCTCCATAATATTTAAATTTTTGGAGTTTTGCAGCCTTCCCAAATTAATATAATATAAACAGATAACTGTCAATCTTACCCAGCATTACTGTATATACATTTATCTGTGGGATTTTTTGTTTCTTTTCTTTTCTTTTCTTTTTTTTTTGCATTGAGAGTCTAATGAAATAAATTAATATGTTAGAAAAACAAGCAAAATTTTGCTCATATATTTTATAGTTAGTAAAAGAGTATATATATATATATACTATATATATATATAGTATCTATATAGTTATATGATATTATTCACACAATAGAGGCATGAATTGCATAAAATTCCTCATAGGTGATGTGATTTAAAATCCTAGATTGGAGAGAAAAATACTGTGAATAATAGTATAAAAGTAAGATTTACTTATGCCTTAAAAAGTGATAGAAGAAAATCATGAGTTTTATGGACTCTGGGGAAACTCTAATGATAACTTTGACTCAGCAGACATGATTCTCATGGGGAAACCTCAAAATAATTCAGATACACTGGTGACCCCCCACACACACACACATACGCACATAAATAACTGCCCACTCCTAGACAGAATTTTAGGAGCATTTCCCATACGCTTACAGTCTTAAAGTACTGATCTACCTGGTGGAAATCTAGGTATATCTTCTGTTTCTAATTGGAATTCTAGGAAAAAAGAGGTTTTAAAAGGTAATTCTTAACCCTAGATTTCATTTCCTCTTCAAGTCTGTTTGATAATTAAATTAAAGACTTTGGAAGGTGGGTTTCTTTGGAGGCCTTTGGTTCACTATACCTTTTCTAAAGATGTAAATTTCTCTCTGATTCACCACATTTCTAAAATGACCAATGAGGATATTAGATGCAAGCAAAAGATTATCAGTAAACAGATAGGATTCCATGTCATCATTATGGGAAAAATTCTTGGGATCTTATTTATAAAATTTATGATTTTCAAATTTCTCCTACTTGTTTCTGCAGACCACAACACAGATACAGGAGACATATCTGGTATTTAAATATAGCAAAGAAACATGAGACACTCAACTGAGAAATACTATTAATAACCAGTATTTCTGGAAAGATTCTATATACAGGGCTGGTTTTAAATTCTTAGTATGAATCATCTAATCTATCCTCACCAGACTCCTATGTTATATATATATTATTACTGTTCCCATTCACAATTTAGATTTAAAACCTATCCTTGAAGAGAATAAACTTATCACGCAAGGCCATGTAACTATTGAACCCAAGTAGAACCTATTTTTTTATTTGTTTTTATGTAATGATAGAGTTAATTAAGGAAATCAATACCCAGTCTGGCAAAATTCACGGACTGCACACTTTCTTTTCTCCACTGAATTAATTTCTGTCCTGATGCTTAATAGTTATCTCTGAGGAAAGTCACTTTACTTCTCTAAATCTGATACTTCATCTGAGAAATAAGAATAAACTAGAAATTTTTATAGGAGTTTCATAAACTTTATGCAGATAATCTTAAAAAGTGTTATAGTCCTGGGGGGCATAGTATTATTCCTTTCAGTAGATGTTAGCTATCAGTATAAATCACAGTTTCCTTGAAACAGGGAAATGACCTTATTGAGAATAAAAAAATATGCCCATGTAATTAACTGACCACAGTGCAAGTAAAGTCATCTTTCAAAAGTATGAATGTGATCATATCATAGACCATCTCAAAACTCACACACTCCTGCACTTAAAATCAATACCCTTACATTTGTTATTTGGAAATTATATATAGAATGTCTTAAGATTACTTACTTTTGCAGCCTTATTTCATAATACCTCTTAAATCAAGCATTTATCCACATCCAAAATCTATTCTGCAAGTTATTATAGATTCCAAAACTTTTCATACTCCCCTTTGTCTCATGGATTTTCTCCTTTCTTTCTTTTCTCACTTCACAACCCCATATGGGCATTTTTTTCACCCTTAGTCTCTCAGCTTAAATGGTACCTCCCAGAGAGCTTTCTCCAATATCTGATACATTTCTTCTATAACGTTAATCAGTCTATATTTGACCACAAAAACAGTGTCTAGAATGGGCAATTTTGTAAGAACATAATCATATATATATTTAGAATAAATTTATAAATTTAATCAAATAGATCTTTATGGCATGATACTTTAGAAGATCATTTATCTAACTCCACACCATTAAAATATTTTTTTTGGTGGGGGAAGTAATTATTTTATTGATTTTTTTAATGGAGGTACTGGGGATTGAACCCAAGACCTTGTGGCTAAGCATGCACTCTACCACTGAGCTATACCCCCCCCATAAAATATTTCAAAATTAAAAAAAAAAACTTAATTCTGAGAGCAGAAGCTATGTAGTCAACATCATAGCACTAGTGCCAGATGTAGGAATAGAGTATGGATTTCCTGAACCGCAGTCTTGCTCTTTGGTCCACACTTTGAAGAATAAGTTGAAAGAGAAAACAAATATAGAAAAGAGTGGAGCCAACATTTTATTTTAACCTGGCCCTGGGATTATGTATCGGTAGACAAAGATTCTAATTTAATCATTTAATCATAAGAGGCTGTTTTCCCTGAAAGGATATGGACTCTGTAGGAATGACATTCATGTTTTCCCATTTCTGTCACTTGATGTCCTTAATGAGCATGAAGAGAAAGAATAAGTGTAAGAGGGAGGTTTTCCTATTTCCTACTTCTTCCCCTAAAGTTTAATCTTTAAACTAGCTTGAGGTGGTCCTCTCATAGCATTCATAACACATATTATATTAAAAATGGAAGACAAATTCAGAGACACTGGATACATATGATATTTCATGTACTGAGTAAAACAGTGCTATGTGGGGAAAGTAAATCATTAATATGAGTTTCATATTATAATTTGTGTATAAACTTTATGAGTGCCTGCATGTTTCTCTTTGATTGTAGCTTTGAAAAGGTGGTGAAGGGGATATATGTAACCAGTATAAGCACATAATGTAGATTCTTTATGAAATAAAGATTGTGGTGATGGTGTGCTAATCCAGACTCTCTCATCATGGTGTTTTTCACAGTAACATCTACAAACCTTTTCTCCTGACTGGTTTCCCTGGCCTTGAAGACTCACATCCTGTGATTTCCATTTTGTTTTGTGCCCTCTACCCAATTGCCCTGATGGGTAACACCACCATCTTAGTGGTTATTCAGGTGGAAGAGTCACTTCATGCACCCATGTACCTTTTTCTCTCCATGCTGGCTGCTAGTGACCTGGGACTCTGTGCTGCCACCCTGCCCACCCTGCTCAAGCTTTTCTGGTTCAATATCTGTGAAATAGACTTTGCTTGCCTCATCCAGATGTTCTTTATCCATGTTTTCTCCCTAATGAAGTCTGACATCCTGCTCACCATGGCTTTTGAACGCTATGTGGCCATCTCTAATCCACTCAGGTACACTACTATTTTGACTAATTCCATGATTGCAAAGACAGGTGTGGGGCTTTTGCTATGGGCTGTGGCTGTTATCTTGCCAGGGCCCTTTCTCATTAAGTGACTGAGGTTTTGTAAGGCCAATGTGCTCTCCCATTCATACTGCCTGCACCTAGGTATTATCAAACTCTCTTGTTCTGACCACTGCATCAATAGCATCTATGGCCTCATTATCATCCTCACCACCTTTGGAGTGGACTCTACTTATTCTCCTCTCTTACTTGAAGATTCTGGTCACTGTGCTAGGTATTGCCTCCCACGAAGAACAATTCAAGGCCCTTAATACTTGTGTCTCCCACATCTGTGCTGTGCTGCTGGTCTACGTCCCCATGATAGGTGTATCCATTATCCATCACTTTGGAAAACATGTTCCTCCTGTGGTGTACATTATCATGGGCTATATTTATCTATTGTTCCCTCCTGTTCTCAACCCTATTGTATATTGCATTAAAACCCAAGAGATACGCACCCGTATTCTGGGTAATCTACTGAAATTATAGCAGAGAGGACTTTAAGGTCATTTATATATTTCTGGAATAAATGCTAGGAAATTCACTTCTAACTTGGGCAAAGAAAACATGTATCACTGAGAAATAGTCCTATGTTTACAATCCTCATGCACATGTTTTCTCTCTCACTATTCTGGAAGTTTTCAAAAATAGTAACAATATCTTATGGTTTTTCATTTTCCTCAAGTAACTCATCTAAAATAGATGATAAATAATTGTACAAATAAAGGATAGGTTCTCAATAATCTCTATGCTCAGAAAGCCCTCAATGTCCACAGAAATCCATGAATTTGTTGAAATATTTGAAATGTAAAACATAAGGCATCCAGTATAGAACATGACTCCATGTAGTCTGCAATGTAACTTTTTCAAATATCTTCCACAAATGTATTTTTCATGAGTTTTTACTTTACATCCTTAAAACTGTATTTAATTTTCTCAGCTTTCACTTTTGGGAGTTTTATCCCATTTAGATCTTGCTTTACAAAAATATTCTTTTATTTTACCACGAACATGTCCCAACTTCTCTGACATCAATTGATAGACATACATATAAGGCTTGGAAAACTAGATTAAAAAAAGATTGAAATCAGACATTAACTGATACATTGAGATGCCAAGTTGTACTTTTTGTCTCAGATTTGTACGTGCTGATCAGAATTCTATTTATTTATGAAATTGTGTAATTAAATTTAAATATAGACTAACTCTTAGTAGTTGTTGGAGATTGTGTCACTAAGAATATTTATAAGAAAAAAAGTTACATTTTATTTAGGCAGCTCCCACTTTAAATAATTTTTGCCTCTAAGGAGTCATTAAAATAATATAAAAATAGAGAAATAATAGCACTGTTTCAGGTAATTTGCATTGGCAGCACGCTCTGCCAAGAATGAAAAGGAGATGTTTCATGAACCAGTATATTAACTTCTCAGCAGCTGTCTAGGGCCTTACATAGTCCTCATTTTCACATTTTGCTGACTGAATAGGGCTTTTCTAGATCTACTACAGAAAAACATGAAAGTCGAAATGTTTCATAATTTTATGCTTACATGGCATAATTTCCTGGACAAGCACAGGCAATTTAAACTATTTCTGAAAGATTGTATAATAAAGTAGGAGCTTGTAAATTTAACTCCTTGTCTCACCTGTGTCTCTAAAGAATCTAATGCCAGCCCACTTCACTCTCAGTCTAGACTCTCTGGAAAATAGATGGATGTTTTATTTCATTGTTACTTTGGAGAGTCAGAAAGTATATCAGTGGTTTCCTAAGCTTGGGGATGAGAATGGAAAGTTATTGCTAATGGACTTAAGGTTCATTCTGGGAGTGATGGAAGTATCCTAAAGTTAGTGTGGTAATAACTGAACAAGTCTTTAAATATCATAAAAATACCAAAATGTACACTTAAATTGGGTGTATTTTATGGTAAAAGTTAAGTCCAAAGGCAGGAAACGACCCATATTCCAGCTCAGTCAGACAAGAGAATAAGACTGTTACTCAGGTTTTTGTTCTATTTAGGTCTTCAACTGGTTGGATGTGGCCCACCCAAATTAGGGAGAGCAATCTAATTTACTCAGTGGACCAGCTGTTGAGCTCATGCAGAAATATCTTCACAGACACACCAGGATAATGTTTGAACAGATGGCTGGGCACCCTCTGGCCCACTTAAGAGGACATATTAAAATTAACCATCATAATGTTGGATTCCTTTTAAATTCTCAAGAAACAGATATTATTTTCAGGATGTTAAGAAATTATTAAAAGAGCTAAGGAAACTAGATTTCTCTGATAATAGTTCTCTTGTAGGCTTGGGAAATTCACCCTGCCATGGAGACATAATGATATAAATTGCATACTTCAAGGCAGTGACCACTACCATCAGTACCACCACTACCTCCACTTCCTTTGGCAATGATTCCAGGATCAATAAGGAGCATCAGGATCATTAATTAATTTTCCTAGGTACCTATTTCAATATTTTTTCTAGAAATCAAAGGTATATATTTTAGTGGCCAAGAAAGCAGGATTTCCCACTACCCATATAACAGGTTGACATTTTGGCTTACAAATATGAGACTGCATACTGAACACAAGTCCTTTTGAGTCCTGCTATTTGGGGCTAGATTTTAGACCTAAAAATTGAAGTAATAGATCCTAAACTGTACTGATCTAAGTAAGAAAATGGCAAATTGCATGCTGAGAGTGGATTCTATCTTATCAACTGAATTAGAAATGTATTAGTATTTAAAGTCTTAGAGATCACATTCTTTGATAGTTTGGTCACACTAAAGACTAAAACAATAAAATCAAATAACAGGCAACCTAGGGATAAAGGACAGACTTGGCAACACATGGTGCTGGAACAACTAGACATGTACCTATAAAAAATATATCTAGACACTAATCTAACACTTTTACAAAATGTAACTCAAATGGATAATAGTCTTGAATGTGAAACTCAATACTATAAAATTACTACTAGATAACATAGGATAAGAATCTAGGTGGCCTTGGGTTTAGTTTTTAGATATGACAACAGAAATATGATCCATGATAGAAAAGTGGTAAGTTAGACTCTATTAGAATTTAAAAATTCTTCCCTGTAGGGCAGTGTAACTATTATATATGATACTGTAATGATAGATACATGTCATTATAGGTTTGTCAAAACTCACTGAATGTACAACAGAAACAGTGAAACCTAATGTAAACTATGGATATAAGCTAATAATGTGTCAATATTGGATCATTAGTTGTAATGAATGTATTACACTAATGTAAAATGTTAATAGACAAAACTGGATGGGTGGGGTTAAAGGGATACACATGAACTCTGTATTTCCTGCTTAACTTTTCTGTAAAACCAAAACTGTTCTATAAGTTATGTATGTTAATTTTGTAAAAGCTTCATTAGAAAAGTTGGAGTTATTCAAGTACTTTCACACTTTACTTTTAGTAAAACTTTAAAATATCCAAATAAAGGACACACTGATTGTACCACAATAGCCTAATAGTTTGGCTTTGTCATAAAAGATGTTCATGTTGCAGAAAAGTCACGTAATAGGAAAACTCCTTATGTTTTATAGTATTCTTTAAGGATTCACAGGGAGCTGGCAAAAAAAAAAGTGCAGAATTGTTGTTCAGAAACTGGTCTTGGAGGGAAAATTATCAAATGCAGTTTAAAACTGGAAAACATAACTTCACAAGTATGAAAGATAAATTTGGTCAACTAATCCAAATACTGATTGTGGGTCTCAAGGTAAAAGCAGTCACTCAGTGTGTAAAATACCCAAAAGACTTCTCAGCCCAGAGGTTAGTCCCTGGGCTGTTTTTATAGACATCTATGTACAATACAGATGCATCTATAAGTATATATATTCCTAAATCCGTATAAGCTAGACATGACTTTTTTCATCCAGACCTAGGAATATCACTGTTGGAAGGACTGAGAGGAAATTTAAGATCTGTCTTTTTATGTTCCAAATGGTTTAGAAAAATTATGCACCTAAAAGGTAAATTAGAACAGTTTAGTGGTTAAATTGGGTTCTCCAATTAAGATCATTGCATTTTAAACCAGTCTTTATCTACCCATTAGCAATGTGACCTTGCGAAAGTCCTTAAAGTGCCTGAGTTCCTTTCTGTGTAAAACTGGGATATTAACAATAGTTGTGACCGTTAAATTGATTAATCAATGTAAAGTGGTTAGAATAGTTTTTAAGAAGATATTTCGTACATTATAAGGATTGATAAATATTTGCAAATATCATTTTCACCTTTATTGTTCTATTGCCCATTCCTGTGCTGATATCTGATACGCCTTCTAAGGAAACATGCTGACATTTTCTGTGTGGTTGTTATACTGCAAAGCTCGGCACCACCACCACCACTGTGATAAATAAAGCAAAGCTTCAGTATTGCGAGGTTAATAACTCTGTGGT